>NW_026851802.1:0-39616 GCF_026571515.1 Ruditapes philippinarum | reverse complement strand
AAAAATGCGAAAATCCGGTTTACTACAAAACGAAAAAAAATCCCAATTTTATTATTTAAACATTGTTGTTACCGTTGTTCTGGGCGATATTCGTAGGTTTTTGCATTTTTAAAACATTGTCAGTTGTCACACACCTTCTGAACAAAATAACGTGTTTAATGCTACCTTTGGGGACAATAGTAAGACCCCTCCTTTGTTTCCTGAGAAAATAATCAGAGAAAATGAGTTATTTTAATCTAAATTATAGTAAATGTTTCAGAAACTTTCCGTCTATAGGGTGATATTTCCAGGGGGTTTAAATTTTACCTAAAAAATATAAAAAGAGTGTTTTTCAATTACATTTTGTTTTTTCGTAAAAATTTGAAAAAATATATTTTTTTCCCTCACGGTTTTGTAAAATTTTACTGTTTTTTACAGAAAGGGTTCTCCTTTTAAAAGGAAAAAAGGGTTTAAATTTAAAGATATTCAGTTCCTTTAACCTATCATTTTTAAAAAAGGTTTTAGATCTAATAAAAGTTAAATTTTTATCCCTTGGAATTGTCTTTGAACAAATAGTACATTAGAAAGAAACTAGTTTTTAAATAGAAAAAAATTTTTTAATATTTTTTTTTCATTATTTTAAATTAAATATTCATTTAAATTTTTTAAAAAGTCAGTTTGACTTAACTTAAGAATGAAACGATATATAAACAAAAATGGTTTTATTTAATTATTGATTTTAGAAAATATATGTAATATAAGGGTTATAGCCACTATATGAAAAATTTTTGTTTTTGAACAAAAATGTATGCCTTAATGGAATAATATGTGACTGTACAATTGGATCTTTCTTTCTTGCATATTTTTACAAGGAACTGCTGTTACAAAAAAAATGAAACCTACATTTGTGTGATTGTCTGATTCTAAAATGGGCATTATGAATGGCGATTTTGCTGTTTCTTACAAAAATGTGACGGAAGAAAAAGCACAGGACAAATTGTTAATCGATACCCTTTGGCTCTCAGCTGATTCAATAAAAACCAAGGGTCATAACTCAGACAAGAACATTAAACATAATGAACAATTATTCCGTCTTCGAAATGCGCATCTCTTGATATTTAGAAAACATCTCAAGTGATATGATTTGATCAATAATATGCCAGAATCATTTTTACATTATAAATAGTACAAATCGATTGTATTTTCCTAAAGTGCACTCATTAATGACTGTGATTGTTATCTTTAAAATGCATAAAGGTTATTATAGATTCCAAAAACGGAGTTTTTGAAAAGTGGGCTTACTGATGAACTATTGCATTATTAAAAAAACGTTTAGAAAATGTTTGATTGATTGATAGTTCAGTGAATGGTATTTGTGATCTGTGCTGATTTTTTTTTTGCAAATCCAAATAAGCTTCTTAATAGTACCTTACAATATGTTCTAAAACTGTAAATTCCCTTTAGATATTAAAAGACAAAATCTTATTTTGTTTGTCTCTAAGTTTAATGATGTCTGGTCTTTTAAATAAAAAACGTGAATAACCAATTATAAATCATGATAAATTTAACGAACCAATTAAATAGATAAATATTGGTTAAAAACAAAATGATATGATCACAAAAAGAAGAAAAAGTACAACACCAAAAAACACTAAAAAAGATACAACAAAATAACATCAAAGACGGATTGTGTGATAACGGATTGAAAAAATGATTATACAAATATACATAAAAATGCCCACGCATTTAGATAATAATATATGACTCTGTAAAAGTAAATTGTCGTTCTGACTTAATACAGCCATATCAGTTAAGCTTTACATTAAGTCATAATGAAATAGTCAAATGTCACATCAATACAGTAACATATTCTGACATTTTCGAAGTAGATATTGCTACCATTGCACCATTTCTTTTGATGCCTTACACCATTTAGGAATTTCATTTATCTCAAAAACTTGTAATAGTAACACTGAGCAAAATATCAAATGATTTATTTCCTTTTGGGATGGAAGTTGGACAATCTCGTTTTTAAATGTTTGTATACAGTTGGATTAGAAACAACATTACTCTGTCAAGCAGAAAACTTTATTATATAGTACAAACTGGTTGTGCATTATGACTCAATTGAAAATATGACTACAAAACAATCAATATGAAGTAACTATTACCCTTGATTCAACTTTTTAATACAAATGAGTTTTGAAGCCATTTACATAGAACCACGTATGGAAAATTGAATTTGCGAAATATGCTAAGTTTCAGGCATTTTCATATTTCACCCTTATATTTGTTAAAGAGGTCTCGCTAGTCACACATCTGGCCCGTTTGTTAAGATTGAAACAATTTTGTAAAAATGTATCACTATTGAGATAAGTGAAAGTGTATAATACAAAAACTAAGAGTGGAAACCCTTGTAGAAAAATTTTGTTCCTTATTCTACATTTTTTAAGTTTTAATGCAAAGACCACTGATTTAGCCAAGTACCCAGATGGATGACAGTTTGAAAACAATAACACACTGTTTACGTTGCTCCCAATATGAAATGTGTGTAAGAATTTTGTGGTGTAATTCAATTCTTTGTACATCAAATAAAAGGACAATGTCTATCAAGTAATAGTAAATTATTATTACTTCCCCAAATAAAAAAAGAAAGAATGAATTTAAATGTTCATTCTGACTTGGTAGAAAAAAAAAAAGAAACCTTTTTATGGACTAGAATGTATGGCAGAAGTGATAAGAATGCCCCGATGGAGAAAATTCCATGAATTATTTCAATACGTTTTGAGTAAAATAACTGCTGCAAAAGCAGTATGATAGATATAAGTGTTATTGCATGGGAACTATCACTGTATTACTTCTGAAAAATGTTACTGTTTAGTTATAGTTGATCAGTGAAAATGATTCTGTTTGTTTTTATATCTCATTTGTTTTGGAAAACCTCTTATTTTTCGGCTTTTTTTTAACAACCGATACAATATAAGTTTTGTTGTTTTGCTTAACTTCGTCCTTTCATAGTGATTAATTTTGCATAATTTGAAAAATAATTTGGGGAAATATAGATGTTAGAGAATTCGATTCTAGATAATTTTGTGAAAATGTGTTTCTTTCGCGACACGTAGAACGAATATAGAGATGCTTATAAACTAAAATTTAGCCTATTTTTTGATCAGATATATTTTAACCTGCTTGCTTTATATTCAAAGACTTCAAAATACATGAATCATACTTGCAACATTAAAATGTAAAGTAACATTGCAATAAATATTTTAATTTCAAACAACCATAGAAAAAATTCGTAATATTATTTTCCACTCAAAAAGGGCAATTTGGTCTGTTTTGTGTTTAAATCATATGATTTTAAAAAAACATTGATTTCTTTTTTCTTTTTTAAAAGTTTATATTTACATTAATTTCTATTACAAATTTTTATTGGGTGCATTTATCAACAGTAAGAAATACTTATGGTGAAAGTGTTGATTTAAATTTCGAATTATTCATTACGATAGAAACCAAAATGATCCGAAATTCAATAATTCATCGTCCATGTAATAAATGGGGAACTATATTTTTATAGGAACACACATTATTTGAAGCTCTAGAAGATAAACAATTCTCAAATCTATTCTGATGAAATGAAATAGATGATTATATGGTTTATGTATGGACAATATGGCTTCATTCGACGATAACAGTCACATCCATATCTCGTACATTATTAACAAAGCTGAATGACAAAAAGACGAAAACATTATATGATTCACTGAAAAGATTTAAGAATATTGCCTTCTAATGAGACTATTGACACTTGATGACTCTTTTGAGGGAGGAAGGCATGAAGGCTTTCAAATAATTACACAAAACGATTTATCTAAATATTCTTTAAAACAATTCGAAAGTATAAAAAAGAATCGAATTTTAAGAAGCAAATTTTAATCGATTTTGAACGTTTTTAATTTTAAGTTCGTCCGATATTTTAGAGTGAACAATTGTGACACGCATGCCTGATATCGGTACTGATATTGAAAAGTGGGGTTCATATTAATACTGTGAACATTTTGTAAACAAAACAAATAAAACTTTTACAACTTTTTCTATCATTAATATCAAAAAACAAAAATTTAGTCTTATGCATACAAGAATAAGTCGATGCCGTAATATGTTTTGTTCAATCTTACAATGTAGGCCCCAATTAAAATTTGTTTAAAATTGGCCTTTAAACAATCTGATTGGTCCAGAGTTAATAGTAATGTTTTACCGAACTCTTTTTTTGAAACATGTTATTTGTTAAACTGTTATGACAGTATAATTTTCTTAAATCATTTCTTCTCAAGGACTAACTTGTCTTTCTTATTTTCTCGAGGGCAATTTTAAAAACTAATTAGATACTTTTCTCTGTGTTGAAAACTGCTTGTTTTGGTATATGTAAGATTTTTCCACGAGCGGCGCAAGGCATGGATAAACATTAACAAGGCTTTTTTTTACTTGAAACAACATTTTTTATTAGAAAAAGTAGGAAAATAAGACAAAAAAAAATCATGATTAAGTGTTATCCGAATTCACCTAAAATTCTAATTTTTGTTTAGGAACGTTTGTATGTTTTCCGAACTTTTTTTTTGGATAAAATTAGTGACACGTCTAATATTTTTCTAGTATATATGACATAAAATTTGAATCCTATAATAAGTTTTTTTCTTTCAAAACTTATAGCAAATCTTAAAAAACGGTTCAAAACCCGAGTGCGTGGTCTATGCATTATGTAAATAAACGCAACACATTATATACAGTTTTGATAATGTTGAATTATTATTTGATATTTTATGTAAAATGATATATTTAGAGAGTGACCTTTTCAATAAATGGATTTATATAGGCACAAAATTGTCATCATACTGTAATAAGCTTGTCTGATTTATGTCTTATTTTTTTCTTGTGTGAAGTAGCCGACAACCAAAATATATTGATAGGCTTTTATCTAGGGATTAGACTGACGTATTTTTCATAAAACATTACCTTATAAGTTAAATAAATATACACCGCACAATTGAAGAAAGTTTTCTCGTAATAAAATATATATTTATGAAATATTTTTGTAACGAACAAAAGAACAATTGTTATTCGGAACCCTCTGGTACTAAGTCCGTTGAACTATACTCTTACGTATAACGTGTATGCATGAGTTACCGAGGTTGGTATAAAATAAAATGACGCTCCATTTAATCTATGATCTAGGTTTAGGGTTTAGGTGGTAACTGAATGAAGGCAAATTTATTGCCTTTGCCAACATAGTTACAAAGTGAGGGCTTTGAGGTATAGACATTTATCTTGTATAAAGCCGATGACTGTAACCATTGGTCGGCCTGTCATTAACATTCCTTGTTGGGGCCAAAATAGTTATTACAGGCCATGATATTATTTATTTGCATTGTCAACACAAATCCTGTTCGTATACAACTACGGATAAGCTTTTTATGAACAATAGGTAAGGTAATTATGACGCTTTAATATTTCTTTGGCAACATTTAGTACAGTGGAGTCATCACCTGCGCTTGTCTGTGTTCTTTTGCGCAATCTTTGTGACAGCCACAAAATATTAATAAAGATAAATCCTGAAAACTTTCGGCAGAAACTAAAATATATATCATGATCGTTAGTAATCATATACAATTAACAATAATAAAAGCATTAAGGTTTTGGTTTGAAATATAATTTACAGTTCTTTGATGTATATGATATAATACGGCAAGCAGACTTCGCAGCTGCAGACAAAGTTATTCCCTCCAGAAAAAAATATGAATAAATGTCATCGGCGGGATTGCGTCTATGTCTTACTAATGTTGTCCGTTCTAGAACAATGCTGACTGCTGAATGCTACTGAATTATTGTCGCCTCATTTTTGCCATTTCAGTTCAATGTTCCGTGTGTGACTTTTCTTCGGCACAAATTTATCTGAATTTCTTACATATAAACTCATTTCAGTTGAAAGTGCATCAAAAAACATAATTTCCTATATTCATTGTCGCGTAGAATTTGTCATCAATTTCTTTTTATAATCGAGTATTTGTATTCAGACATGTATTTGCTGAAAGTGCAGAAATCCTTTAGATGATATTTGGCTAAAAAAAGCTGGTGAATAACTTGACGTTTCATATCAAATAGCAAGTTCAAAATAGACAATATTTAGAAAATAATTATCTTGAGTACTGAAATATCACATAAGATAAAGCAAAACTCTTTTTTTCACCATAAAGTTAATATCTTAATATATCATATGACTTTCTAAATACTTTAACAATTTTTGTTTTATTTTTTTTACGCGTTATAAACTGTTGGTAACTAAACGAAGGCCAATTTATACATATAATTTCCTTTGTCAACATATTATAGATACAATGCTTACATTTGTTAGATGACAACCACGTGTTTCTAGTGTCTTGTGTTTAATACCGACCAAAACATGTAATTGTGATAGTATATTTACTGAAATTAGGAAAAAATAAAAACATAAATAATAGAAATATCAATTACTTGGTATTATTACAACAATAAATCATTTCTTCTTGGCACTTTAGAGACAACATTACTGTCATAAATTAACAACCAATGGCATGTTATGCCAGGTCTATGTTTTTGCTCAAGGAAATGGATGTAAATTGTCATAATTGTTTGTGTTTTCAGTAAATTCCGATGTCAAATTTAGTAATTAAATTCAGAATAGTTAAGAAATTTAACATAGTTTTCATTTCCAAATTTCTTTTTTTCTTTCTTTTTTCATGTACATTTTTGCTTTCGTTTAAACCATAATTCAATGATTAAGGGCCTCTAAAGAACTTAACTGTTCCAAACAAAAACGTTAACAGGTTAACACTGTCACTGTACTTTTAATATTATATAAATCATACATTTTCCCAACTTTCGACCGCCCATGGATGTCTATTGTCTTAAGGTAAAAAGAACAAACAAATAAAAATAAATATAAATAACTTGAAATGCGTAAGTATCATGTGACAATGTTATCTTATCCATTAACGTGTACATGACTTGTGAGTGTTGCTAATTGATTGTTATACAGTTGCACTTGTGTCAAAGTATATTTGTAAAAATACCATGGTGATTTTTATTCAGTAATAAGATCATTTATGAACTTGAAAGTCATTTATGAACCTAATAAAACACGTCCTTGATACTTCTTTATAGCAACTGTGCCTGTATAATGTAATATAATATACATTTCTGAGAAAAAAACATCCATGTACGATCCTCATTACAAAAGAATCATATATTAAGACATGAAACAAAAAAGAAAAAGAAATGAACTTGACTGTTACAATTTACAAAAAAAGGTTATGAATAATCATGACTTATAATTATTTGGATGCATTAATCAACAAGATGCTCAATCATTTAGATTTGAGGTGGGTAAACCGCCAAAATAGTCCTTTTGTTTTCATTGTAAAGAACTGATACATGGTAAAACTGTGCTAGATCGTGTAATAATACGATTAATGAAAACATTTGAAACTGACAAGAATAAAATTCATTTACATATTGACAGTAGTTTTCTTTTAAGTGTACATGTATAAAGCTGTATATTGCCCTTCTGTAGATTGTAACATTATTGTTGATATTGTAATTAAATGATTACAAAATACCTAGAATGAAGAAAAATTGTCAGTATATTTTATTAAAAGCTAGTTTGGCATGCGTGAAATCAGTGCAAAAGGTACTAAAATAGCAGCGGACTATTTTGTTCTGGAATATTTTATTTTATATAGTATAAATATATATAAAATTACATATGGACATAGTATCTTAAAAATCGTAAATGAAAAATGAAAACGACCTAATTGTTCTTCAAAAATAAAATAAAATATATCCTCCGATATAGCTTGAAATAGTTTTAAACTCAAATATTACATTAAAAAATCGTCAACGAAACATTAAAAAAAAATACAGGTATAGTGAACAAAGTTTAGTCAACCTGGAAAACAAAATGCACCTAGTGATTAAATTGATTTTTCTGTACGTCAATTTGTTTGATGGGAATTAATCGCTAATGAAAAGTCAGCACATAAAAGCCGCAATCAGCTTGTTCTTGGTGTAATTAGTCCAGCCGCAAATCAACACGTTACCTTGAAACTAAGAAGAAAAAAATACAATTGTCTTTCGCATGATCTGTGGTATTAATTCGTCAATGGCAATAATATCGATTTGTTAGTTCTCAACCAATAGTGAATATTAGATACTGTATGACATATGTCGCATGTTGAATGTTAAGATTCACGCTTAACGTATACGTTCTTGCTTTCTTTTGAATTTGTTTTTATTAACAAAATCTGTTTTTGTAATACCGTCTAAGAAATAACAATTATTTTACATCTGAGATGTTAACAATTCTATAATTTATGGTTTCTTCGATTCCAGCCAAAATGATTAAGAAAAATTCTTAG
The DNA here is from genome assembly GCF_026571515.1 of Ruditapes philippinarum. Lineage (NCBI taxonomy): Eukaryota > Metazoa > Mollusca > Bivalvia > Venerida > Veneridae > Ruditapes > Ruditapes philippinarum. The sequence goes on along the minus strand of NW_026851802.1, from coordinate 31,187 downwards.
TGACGGTTATTGTCAGTCTGGTGTGATCATCAAACGTCGAATTATAACAGGCACTCTGTCTGTCAATCTGAAAGAAATGTGAACACGCCTTAAGCGTTATTTCACAAGTGCTGCGAGACGGCTGAAATATACAAAATGTAGCGAAAAGTTCATTCATAGAGAATTTTTTATTATTAACAAAACAACAACATCATCATCATCAACAACAATAACAACAACAATAGCAACGTTATATTCATAGTCATCATTACAATCATCATCATCATCATCATCATCATCATCATTCATCATTATCATTTTATCATTTCCATCTAACACCATCAACATCATCAATATTATCATTAAATTTTATTTTTTATGAAATATTTTATTAATTTTTTTTTTTGGACAATATATATTGTATACAATATTGAAGCTGCATGCCAAAATATTTCAAGAAAAAATCAAACTTGAGAAAAATGTACTAGGAGTTTAAGAAAGGTAAAAAAGAGACTAAGACTGTAAGAGCTGTATTTGCACATGTTGACTTCTTTTTTGTATTTTTTCCTTTTGTTCACTTTACTCTATTTTGCTTTAAAATACATTTTCAAAATTTTCATGAAAATTAGCATGAATCTTTAGGCATGCTACTATAACGACCTGGTTTTGTACCGGTGAAATTTTGTTTTCTTCTTGAAGCATTATTTTAGAGTTATGCATTAAAAAGTTTACAATTTTGTATATGTTTATCTAATATGATCTTAAAAGCTAAGTCATATAAATGTTTTCAATTTAAATCACAAAACATATTTATATTATTCTATCTTATATGTTATTTAATAAAACCTGTCGTCAACAAATATTTTTCATTTGATACAAAGACACTACCCTTGATTATTTACCCATATTCTAATACTCATATCAATAAGAAAAAGAACCCAACCTCAAAATAAATGAGAAAAGAGGACCGATAAATGATTACACCATATTGAAGTAATTCAACATCAGTTGAGCCATTTATATTCTTATCTATATTATCGGTTTCTGCAGCATTAATTCCTATTCAAATTGTATTGAATAATTCATATAACTTTGTCCTCGGGAGCATTTGTATTCTGCCATCTAACACAAATCTTTAATGCATAAAAGGGCCTATGAATCCATGCATTATCATTAATCCATTAAATCTAATTGGGATGTAATGTAATACGGTTGATTATTGACTTATCATTTTATAAATTACATTATTGATATACGGAAATATGTGAAGGCAGACAACCACTTACATTTGAAGAATCTGTTTATTTCGTCCTACAATCTAGCGTGCTTTACATGTTGGTATGATGAACAGATTTAAATTTTGAAAAGAAGTTGTGTTATTTTTCTATTCCTTAAACTAACCCACCAAACCAGCCCATTATATTTGCATCATGTATCCCAGTCCATGGTATTAAAGACGGATTCGTCTCATTAGTTTTGAATAAATTGAGCAAAACGAATGAGGCCATGATTCCCTTCAATGCTATAACCATTAATTGTGTTAATTGTTATTTTCAATATGGGAACATCTTACAATGATCTAACTAAAGTTATTTTTGAAAGTAGATAACTAAACTGACAAAAATCCGTTATAAATCTCAAACATTTTTAAAAAGGAAAATTATTTTATTATTTCAAATCGAGTAGAATGACATGAAAAATCTTGCTGATTACCTATATCATCAGAATGTTTAGGCATCGTTATATTGTTGGAAATAAACTGTCTAATACGAGTTATATGTTTTCAAACAAAGTGCTAAATGGAAGTATTTGAATTTAAGATTACATTTAAAATAAGGCATTAATGGCAATACTCAAACTCAAAGGTGTCGGATATTTGTTCAAAGGTTTCATAATTTACAGTCTGGCACTCGTAAAATTACTTCCTTGAAATATATTTCAGACAAGAAGCACATTTCAATATAATCACTGGAAATATAGGGTTTCAAGTAAGTAATAGACAGACATTCATATGGTATGGTGAAAGCATCAAATATCATTATTTTAATAAAGTAAAACTCTCTGCTGACGGGATATTATAGAAATAGAACCTGACAGATAAAAAAGGGACATACAGATATGCCTCTTGTCAGTTCTTATACACGTTCAACCACAACCAACAACAATAACAACATCAATTAACAAAACCGTCACAACACACATGTTTCACTGACATTTTAAAAACATCGGAAATATTGTACATCCGTATACTGCAGATTAAAAAAATGAATAATGACATATATCCTTATGATCGTTATTTTTATAGAGGTTTCAACTAACAGTAGCTGTATTTAAACACATACAAATATACAATGAAAGGGGAATATTGTACACCATCCTATGATAATCTCTTGCTGGTTTAAGTTGCGTTTAGCGATAATGTTTATAACGATACGGATAACAACTATTCTACTTATTGCTGAAAGTTACATTCTATAAAAGCTTAATATAATTTTACACATCCTTTCAAATCAAATATAATAAAACAGAATCCCTAAAGAAAGCCGAAAACGGTAGAACTGAAAATATTGCAAGCTCTGTTTGACTGAACATGTTCATGGACGGTATTGGAAAGTGAAGAATACCGGCTTAATCTGAATTCATTATATGAACATGAAAATGTTTGAAATTTGTGTGTGCCCAATCGGATGCAAAGAAGAACAGCGTATAATTTTATTTTAAAGCTTGAAACTTGAAATCGAACAAAACCTTTTAATCGTGATAGTTTTCTTCAAATATTTTTCATTAATGTAATGTACTGTACAGTCGATTTTGCATCGATTGTTTCTTCATCATGCATTATGTCATTTTCTTTCAGACACCGAACAGGTGTTTTATGGTTGCCTGATTGAGTTTTACGAAGCCAACGTAATTTACTGGAGGAACAAAAATCCGCCGGTAATGTGTCAAGAGACATGAAAAGATACTCCAGTCACGAAATTTATTAACAAAAAGAACCATTTTTTTCAAATTCCATTAATTCTACATTAAGGCAAAGAAATGAACAATGTTATTTATCCTTGCATATCGTGATAACACACTGTTGCAGTACACAATTTTAATATAAAACGATAGATTAAAAGGTACATTATTTTCATCGTATCGCTAGTTATTGTTTGAATTAAGTCTAATATTTGCGAGCAAAGCGGAGATGCAGCCGCATATCGATCAATATTTGTCTGCAAAATACCTCTTTGACTATTAAGTTCAAATTTATACTTCATAAAATATAAGCAGCTTCTCTTAACCTATAAATAAGAGGTAAAAAGTTATAACGATGAAGAAAATTAGCATATAAACCTCACACGCACCACGTTTTATTGCAGTTATACAGCATTCCATATTATTACATGTAAGTATATTACATAAAAGGCATTGTATCGATTTTAATAAAAAATTAAAAATGTTTCAGGCCCGGGTTTTGATTAAATTTTATTTAAAATAATTTTTTAAATATAAAAATATCTTTTTTTATTTCAATATTTTTGATGCACTAAAATAATTTTTAAATAGGCGCCAAATTTTTTGGCTGATTACACAATTTTGGTAGTTTACCATAAATGACACTAAAACATTTTAAAAAAAAAAGGGAAAATTTTTTTTAAAAAAAAGGGATTAATTTTCACACAAAATTTTTTGTTATAAAATTTTTAAACAAAAACAGGGAACTATAAAAAAAAAATACAACTATCACGAACAGCGTTGTACTGTTTAAATAAATGCAACTTCTGCAAAACAAAGTTATGCCCTTAGAGACGAAGTTTGCACGGAATAAAGTGTCATCACATTATCTTGCATTTTGCTGAGTTTTGGTTTAAGGGAAAGGCTGAGTCAGATGAATGATAATGCCGCGTTATCCTTTCATAGACAATGATTTGGTTAACGATTGTTTAAATTAAGATACAGCCGAATCACACAGACAATAAATTGAAATGAAATCAAAAATAGAGAGGTAAATTTATTTTAAGCCGGGGGGGTTGAAAAGGGGAAAAATTTTAAGAATAATTTTTTTACTTTTTAAAAAATCAAATTTAATTTTTATTAGTAATATTCTCATAGTACTTTTGCAAGACACACAAAAATTTCAGTCAGTTTCAATGAAAAAATGTAAGCAGTCCCTTGTCGGCGAAAAATGCCGTTTTTATAACTTTCTTTATTCAAAATTGTTTTGCTTTTAAAAAGTTAAACAATGTGATGAATGAAATAATCATTTTTAAAATTTAAATGTTTATGAAAACCTTTTTTAAAAACCGAAAATTTTATATTGCGATAAAACGATACGAAAGCAACAAAACATATGATTTGGAACTTTATAAAAAGCAATTTTTAGCCTATTCTTAAGTCTGGAAAAATTGTCTTACTAAAATACGCATCGGCAGTCCTTCTCGAATTATTTAAAGGAAGCAGTTGTTCATTGAACTTTATTTCACTGACAATATGATTATAAGTGTGTGTGTTAAAACTGATCTTAAGAACACATGTTGTTATTATTAGGACAATGCCTTTAAAGATTCAAAGCTTAAGCTGAAGCATGATAGAAATGGGCAAAATCTGTGTATACATAAATAAAGACTTCCTGTAAAAATATTTATGCTATCAATTAAAACGCACGGATATAAAATGCCAAATATTTTATAATTAATGATGCTTACACATCGATAAAATGATAACTTTATTTTCGTAACAATCCAACGCAAGTAACATTATTAATAATCTGATCTTTCAAAACACATATCTACAGCATAAATTCGTATTCAAATTTTATTGAATAATTAAAAGATACTTGACAATTTGGAAATTTGCATCATTATCACAAATTCTAAGACTGATTTAAAATCCATAAAAGGTCTATAAAACCATGCTTGGCTGTGTGATATAATAAATTTATTTTAAGATCATTGTGATAAACGCCTGTAAAGTTATCAATGATTTCATGCATATCTAAAGATATACCGTATGAAAACAACGATCAAACGATCAGTTATATTCAAAATTGTAGAAGTTTCTTTTTATTTAGAATTGTGTTATAAATTCATTTCAGGTTAACGCCTAACTGTCTGAATAAAATGAATTTAAATAATGTTGTTATATGTGATGATCAAGACATCATCATAAGAAACCTTGTATATGCAATTGGACAGATACTACAGCTGATAAACATATGTTTCATGGAACCCAAGTGTTCGATTTAATGTCGTCCGACAGCTTACTAGTTACAATACGACCGTATCAAACTGTCACGAAACATATCATTCAAGGATTTGTGAGCGGACAGTAGCTTAAGCTGCTTATAATGAATGAAAAGAAGAAAATTGGTTTTGTAAACATGCGCGTCGACAATATGGCTTCTTCCTTTCAGAGTCTCAGTGTGATTTTGATTTCTCGACTGTGACTTTATTATCGACACTGTTGGAAGCCATTGGTATTTTCCTCGATAAATGAAAAGTAACAATTGAAATTTAATCAATATAAATGACTTTGTCGATTAAAAAAAATACTTCATACTAGCAAAAGCAATACATAATGTTGTATTCTAAAGAAACAGATGTTGGATCTTTACTACCATTATTTACAACGATTGATTTAATTATCTAAAAACCATTTTATTCTTGTATATACATTATGAATATCAAGTAGTTTGTTGTTATTGTTTTAAGTTATGTTGTTGAAATTCAAGATATGTGTAAATCCAAAAGGCCCGCACCATTTAAAAAATTGAGACTGATACTCTTAAAAAGCATATGATACCTAATATCTTCCTCAAAATAGATAAACAAGTTAGAGAAATATTTTATTCATTTTCTTTGCTCCAAAGTCATCAAAGAACGTGATTCATGGCTTTCTAGCACAAGTGGAGGTTTTGTTTGAAACATGTACCAGCTAATTGTGTTGACAATATAACTTTTTCTTTAATCACTTTTCTCAGATACTAAACGAATATGTCTAACTATTCCCCCAAGGGTAATATGATTTACCCTGCAATGTCAACTGCCATTTTCTATGACTTCATGATTAAGGAGTGTCTCAGAACAAAAGTACAAGACGCATTCTATATGGGTTAAGTGTTCCAAAATGCATCGTTTTACATTTTGATTCTATATAAGGCATACATTTGAGGAAAAATTAAAACACTTTAAGGTGAAAGATATACAATTTACATGATATTTCCTTCAAGGTGTAAACGTCTTTGGCTCCATTTAAAATTATTGACTAGAAACTGTTATGTTTGCCGATATAAGTATAATTTTTAGAACATATTAATATCCTTGCAGGTATCGATCACCATTTTTCTAAAACCTGTTTCATACTTTATATCATTGGTAAGATATGACTGAATACCACTTTTCTATTTCATTTTAAAAGATAGCTGTTCGATTATTAGAAATGTTAGTTACAACTTTAGAGGAAGAAACCCTTTCTTTGCGCTAAAATGTTTTAGTTTGTATTTTCTCAATATAGATATAAGATAACTTTAATCTCAATCTCAGGACATCTAGGATGATTAAAACAATTTCAGTTGTTTCACGAATTTCAAACTGCAATCAAAATATCGGCACGTGATTACTTAGTCATCTTATTTCTCTAGTCAACAACTCTTCATCAGATTTCCGGTTATTATAATGCATGTTTTTGACATTTTAAACACTTAAACAAAACTGTGGTTTGTTCAACAATTTATGAGTCATCGTAGTCGGTTTGCAAGATTTTTTTTTCACAAAAGAATTACAAAGGTCATTTATTAGTTATTGCAGTGAAAACGCCGCTTATGCTTTAATAACAGGTTTTTTTCTTCATCTTCAAACAATTTTTTCAGCATGGACAAAGCTTTTTTTATTATCTCAAAGCAAATTTTACAAAATGTGTATGGTTATTGAACACTTATCTTGAAAAAATACTATAGCACAAGCATGATGATTGGTGAACAAGAACACATCTTAAACCTGGACATGGAAAAAAACTTGCTATTGCCACCACAGTCTTCAAACAGGCTTAATCAAAGCGGGACCACAACATTTTAAATATTAGCCGTTTTTGACGTTCTTTATAAGGCTTTGGTTTCTTTATTTATTTCTAAAAAAAACCCCAACAAATCTCAACAATTATAGAATAATAGGAGACACAAAAATACAAGCTAACAGACGTTATGCAATATGAGTAGGTATATTTTAAACCTGTTATGCATTTACATACATTTTCATTAGACGTCTCCCTGCTTTGAAAGGGAGAGGAAACACCATTATTTTCACATATAATGTATCCAATTGCTCATGAAATGGTAACTGCTAAGACAAATCTGACAGAAGATAGTGTTAAATCTGGTAGAATCATTATTACCCATGTCAATTTACAACGGATACGCTCTCTCTGTTTTCACTTTGATCGAAACATGGAAACGCCTTCACGAGAATTGTACAAGTGCGAACAAATGAAATGCGATTAAAAAAGAATGAATCATAATCAAGAGCAGAGACATAGATGTTGTAGGCGGTATTTATATGTTTTGTTCGTTTGTATTGTACTCGCTACATTTCTAGAAGTAAGTAAGTAGATCCGAACAATTTGTTAATGTACATTCAATATAAACGCTCAAAAATAAGGAAAAAGTAAAGTCTCAATTTTAAGACCATTTTATTAGGACTTAAGAGAAGTGGTATTATTATTGTGTCATGTAGTGATTAAAAGATAACTCTTGTATATGTTATAAGACCGTCAAAATAGTAATGTATTAAGTTCACAATCAAAAACGTCTGTACTATTGTTTACGTTACATAATTCTTATATTTTTCAGCCTGTTTCTATTTTGCCTACCTTTATTTACATAATCGCACAATGTTCTCGAATGAACATTCCGTGATGAAAAAATATGTGCATATTTGAAAACTTTCCCAAATAGCCTTTTGTTTTGTTTTTTTATAACTAAGAATAATGTTAACTGTCAATGGCTAAAATGGCTTGTTATTAAAAGTTTTGGAACAAATATACAAACAAAATAAACACAACCCCACATCCTCCAACACAAGCAACACAAAGACAAAAAAGCAAAAAACAAACCACCAAAAACATAGAAACTTAGCAAATGATTGGTATTTTATAAAATAAAATAGAATACGGTGATGTTTTAGTAATAGGACTGAGGTACATTCAATTTTCATAATAAAGATTTCAAACCTTCTCCTTCCAAGTAATCGATTTCAATTTAACAATTCAGAGAGAAATGTAGATATATAGAGTGTCCCATAACAAGGGTGAATCATTGTGCCCTACAAACTGTACACGTTTATTTTGAAACATGTATTACCTTATTGTGTTGGCAGAATAATATTTCCTCCTAATATTTTCCAAGATACAAAACTATTCTGTCTGGCAAATTTCTCTAGGGAAGTATAAGTTAAAGGAAATTTTGCTCTGTGTGACAACTTTGTTTACAGTATAATATGCTAAAACAAGGCTGGCGAAATTTCGCGTCATTTCCCCCTTCCCCGGTTAAAAAAAAACCTTAACACTTTTTTTACTAAAATTCAAAAATTTTAAAAAATTCACCAGTCTCGTTCCATTTTTGGAAAAATTTTGCAATTTTTTTTTAAATCAATATACTGCTGTATTTTAAAAGCCTGGGGATGTAAATAAAATACATTTTAAAGGGGCAAAAAATATTGTAAGAGACAATATGAATTATCAAGAGATAAATTCGAAGTCGCATAATTGTCATCTGACAATGATTTTGTGTCTGATTTATGTCTATTTTTTGTGATACAGCCAGAAACAAAAGCAAAGATTCGTCTACAATATCCAAAGTTCAGATAAAAAAGATATGCCCAGTCATTTTAGATCTATCTAGAAGCAATCAATTAACACCCAGTATTTTGAATTATGCTGAAGCTGTTGCTCGGGTTCAAGAACGATAGCTTTAATTTAGCAATGTCGACCATGACAAGGCTCAATCAAACTGAGTTTGTAACAGTCTTGCAGATATTGGGGTTTTTTTATGTCCATATATACCTATTTTTACATTAAGAATAAGAAAATGCAAGCAGTGTTTACCTGAGGGATAAATATAACTATGAATTTTGTTTTGAAATTGTACCGTTCCAAATAAATAACGTACAAATAAATGTTAAAAAAACGATGCTGTCAGAAAAATACAAGATTGCCTTTAAATATGATGCATTGCTCAGGCACTTTTTGAAAGTCAAAGTCTACGCTGTCGCCGTTTCTCATTTTATTGTTGGGTGATTTCACGCTATAACGAATTTTTTTTTGTAGATCAGGTAACAAAAACACTTTTAAGAAAAATTCCGATAACGATAACGTAGTTAAAAACTTTCCATATGTATATGGCTCATTATATACTCTTTACTTTTCATTAAAAGAAAATATCTGACAATTACCAAACATGTATATTTTTTCTATTACAACCAAATTTATATGCGGTTCTTAAGAAAAATACAATAAATGAATCGAAACCGAATGTTTAATAAAACCTGAGAAAAAGCTGATCGGTGTTTTTTGCATATCAATTCTAAGAAAACGAACAAAAGAGTGCTATAGTGTTTTAGTGTAGGTTTAGATATTCAATGTTCTGAAAGAGACCAATAAACAATAACATACTGGGTATGCAAATATATTAACAATGACAATTATTAAATACGATCTGAGAGCTTACAACTTCCGAACTCCCACATTTTTCAAGGAAGTTCAATTTGTTTATCAGAATAGGATATCATATAAGGTTTAATATTTATTTAGTGAGCATATTATTATCCCAAAATTTATAAATTACTTTATTTGTCTTATTTTGCATTTCTTAAGGGAAAAAGGAGTGATACTTTTCTACCGCATACTTGAGTTTCAATTTTAGGCGCCTGTTATCGCTTTTTTGAAACTTGATCACTTCATACACATAATGGTCCTTAGTGTGCTTTTTAACATAATTATGTAATATTGATGATAAAACTATTTTTTAAATGTCCTGCCACTTTTATTAGACAGCCTTTAAAAACATTTTTTCTTCATGAAAATTCATTGAACGTGTCATGTTACATGTAGGCAGTTTTTGAACATGTATCATCTATTAGTAATTGAAATTACATTTACACATTTTGTCCTGATGTTTTTTAAATATAGAAACTGCAAGAGCGTATCTACATCTACTCTCAAGGGTGACATCAAAAATTGCCATTTAGCGTCTATGACAACTGTCAGCATGAATAAAGTCTAATAAAATTGCACGAATGTCTCCCAAGGTAATACAAATGTAAGTCATATACACGATGCAGATACATTTATTTGTAATCAATCTTCGAAGACAGTGTACATACTATAAGCCTGAATATTTTCCGAATCAATTAAATAACTATTATCATTTTAATTTATTATACACATATCGTACACATGTTTCACACAAGAAAAAGAACACTTGTAAATTTGAGACTTAGATAGACGTATTTTGTAATATTTAGAAAAACACAAATTAGCCACTGACATTAAATAAAATTATGAGAAATAAAAATATTATGTGTAGAAATACATTATCATGTTGCAAGCCAATTGTATGTCTTTATGCATAGAATGCCAGCAGTTCATTCCTTATGTCACATATTGCAAGTTGAAGTATATACTTTGTTTGTTGTTTTTATCAACATATGAAGGACATTTTATCTTGCCTAAGTGTTTAAATACATATTACTTTAACATTCATATCACTTTAATCTTGTAACTTTAACTTTAGGTAATCAGTAATGCTCATTAGGTCTTGTCATATTTCCCAGAGATTTTAGATGCTTTGATATCAAACTTCATTCGGAATACCTACAAACTTTACAGAAAACTTTGAAGGCAAAGCTTTGTTTTTGTTTGCATTTTTTTTTTATATTTTGATTGACGTGATAATTTCACTTTGTTCGCATGTAAACATACTTTGATGTGTTATAAATACTATTTGAGGGTAGAATGTGGAAACTATTCGTTACGGGTCGTTATCTGATAACAGATACGAACATGTAAGAAAATTATCAAAAAGGCGCCTGGATCACATGCATGTGGCTTGTTAATGGGGCGATTACTTTTATTTGATATAAGTCGGCGTAATTGCTCTTGTTATACCTTTATAATGACATGTTAGAGTGATGTTTGCCTATAAGATAGACTTGCTCATTTGTGTTTAGGGTGTGTGTAGAAAGAATTAATGTTATAATAATAATAATAATAATAAATACCACATTTATATAGCGCCCTTTTCATTAAAATGTTCAAAGGCGCTTTACATCAATCATATATGTCTAAAACAATATAAATGAACAGGATTATGAACATTAAAAAAAATTTTGCATTAACTAATTAAAAGTATAAATTATGGAATTATTTTTACATATTAATACAATATAACTTAAAGATCCTTAAAACTCACTTTACAATATTATTGTCATACATTAAAATTGTCTTCAATATATAAATGTGTAAGAAATAATGTGCCTTTTAACATAAACTCATAAATAAATATTAAAAGCTACTTTAAATGCATATTGATGATTTTCATTGTTTTGTTGTCATACTTTACAACAGAAAATATATGAACGATTGATAAAAGAATGAATACAGCGACATCAGACTAAAAGAATATTGAACCTAACAAACCTGGATAGCATGAGTACTGCTACACCAAGGTCCAGTACCGAGGGAGTCAGATACCTCCCCACAGCGCATGCAGACCCCCAGGATGACATCACTACTATCACCACAGGAGGAAAGGGCCACGCCCCACACCTTAACACTAAATATTCTTGAAAGCTGACCCCTCTGCATTCACGAGCCATATATTATATAACACATGTAAATTATTATGATAAATCAATGTTAGTTTTTTTTTGTTTTTTTTTTTTTTGATTTAAAAAAAAAGAAATATTCTGTGCTTAAAAATGCTAGCAATGGATTTATAATAATAGATAAGATCTTGCTAAATCATCGTTATAAAACAATAGAAATACTAAATTGATTTAAAAAGTCTTTGTTTAAAAAAAAAACTTTTTAATAAAACTAATATTCAAATAACAGATACTTCGTATTCACTGTTTATAAAATTCATTCATAACAGTCACTGATTATTTTCCATAAGCTAAATTGAAGTAGTGTGTTTTAAGATGTTTTTTGAAACTTTCTACTGTGTTACAGTTTTTTAGATGACTTGGTAGTGAATTCCATAGCTTAGGAGCTGATGCCGAAAAACTCCTTTCACCAAATTTCAGTTTAGTTTTTGGTTGCACTAATCGTACAGGTGCATTTGAAGAGCGCAGATTTCGGGAAGTGGAATAAACTTGAATCATTTCCTGCATATATGATGGAGATTGTTGTTTCAGTGACTTGAAAGTATGTAATAAGATCTTGTAATTCACTCTATATTCGATTGGCAGCCAATGAAGATCTTTCATCACTGGTGTAATATGATCTTTCCTAGATGTACGTTTAATCACACGGGCTGAAGTATTTTGAACAAGTTGAAGTTTTTTCATGGTTTGTTGAGGTATACCATATAGAAGAGCATTGCAATAATCCAGTCTTGATGTCACGAGAGAGTTAACGAGTGTTTTTGTAGCTTCTTCGTTGATATATTTTCGAATACGTTATATTGTTGGTCAAGCCGACATTAAGGTATATTGTCAGTTTAAAAATGTCCTGAAAGTAGCTTTGCGTGCAAAACTGATTTTGCAATATTATTCATAGCTGCTAACAGTTTACACCTTTTTGATGTTTCAAGAACTTTGATTTTTTTAATTAAACAATAAAAATAATCAAATGTAAAAAAAGAATAAATCAAAAGGTAAGTTATTATAAATAAATAAATAAATAAATAAATTAATAAAAAACGCAACAGCATACATTTATTTGATTAATCAATGATGAAGTTTTAAACACATCCCAATTTTACGCCTTTCATTACTCATTTCTCTCGAAAGATGTCACCTTTCCAGAACTTTTGTAAACATTGATTTATGATATTTTAAACCTTTATCTCGTGATTTGTGTTTGTAGGTAAGAAACTTCACTGTTTGTCATTTATACACACGTTCTAATATATAATACTTGTTACTTTCACCATAGGTATAATGCGATAACGAAAGTTAACAAAGGCTGTTTCTTATTAATTTAATTTCCACAAACGACTAAATACATGTATTGCCCTTGAATTGTCGAGACAAACTTGTTGCAAATCAGATTTTTTTGTATTGTTTGTTTTTTTGTGACGGCTAAACGTTTAAATTATTATCATACATTTTCTCTGAAGAAATTAAAATTGTCTAGTGTGTACGTGATGATTATATCGATTAATATGTCTTTGAATTTCTTTAATTTGATAATTAGCCGCTAATCGCCATGACTGCACGTCAAATCCACACTCATCTTGTCTTTGTTCCAATTAATTGAACTCTCTAATCAAGGACTTTCAACCAGTTATCAGATGATAATCGTGTATGCCAATCTCTCGATGGAAATTCATGGATTGATTTTAATTGGAATATCTGAGGCATGCCGACTTTAAAATTTCTTGCAGAATTTTTTCTACAAATGCGTAAGCACTTTTGATAAGTTAAGAACTGAACAAAGCCAATCTTTTATTGTAAACTTATTTTTTCTTCTATTCAATATGTGTACAAAATACATGTATATGCATGTATATTATAGCTATGTTAAATTTTCGATTACATTGCAAAAACATGACGACAATAATAATGTTCACTATAAAACGGCCTTATCATATACTGTATATTCACTGCCAAATATTTTATTGATGATGTATGAAACGTTTCAATATATCAAACAGGCTATAAAATCAAGCTATCACCAAAAAAATATTTTGTTAAAGTTTCTTCATACACAATCTTTTAATACAGAGTAACATTAAAACAAAACCTGATGATATGCATTATTTAAAACTTTGGTATATATGACATCTAGTAGTCCAACAATTTGGTCTTGTATACAATCTCATAGCTGTGATTTAGGTGCACAACTTCTATGGGAGAATTAACTGTTCAGACAAAAGATTGTAGTAATTTTTTTGTGTGTATTCGTGTGCGCTCCTGTTGTTAACTGTCTGAAAGGGTACTTATTTTAGATGCTGATTGTAATACAAGTTTCACCGAAGACGCTGCATAAAAATTAAGAAATTTAGTTGATAATCTAAGTGTTTTTAAAATTACAAACATAGCATAAAATGCATTTTGAATTTACAAAAAAAAATGTACTAGGTAATATTTGAATCTTGAATCTTACGTATTAAACTTGTGTTTGTTAATTCCAAAATGCATTCTTTTATACGATTTATGTAGATACTGAAAGTTATGAAGCAATCCACATTATATAATGACCGAGTAATAGAAATAATTCATTTTATACCAAATTATCTTGCCGCTGTTGAAGGTGAAAATCAAATCGAACTATTAAACTATCCACACGAGATCAATTAGTTGCAATCACTTTAGCGACACGTAAAGGAATTTCTCTTTTATCTTGTTTTTTACAAGCAAATTTGTAATTGCCAACTTCTTACAAATAGCTCCAATGTTTCATGTAATTATTCCTCTTTCAATTGGGTCACAATCTGATTAGGTTTCCACAGAAATTTCTTTGAAACTAATGTGTGTTCCTGGCACCAAAATGTACAGCTGTGGCCAAAATGAATCAAACAGATTCCACTTAATGAGAGAACAACATTTACTTTAAGTTGTATATTTGTCTCAGTTTACATCAATATAGCATTGTAACTAACAAATAATGAATAATTGTTTAATATTTATTAATAAACATAAATGAAGATAATAGGTCTGAACATTTGTTATGAATTAAGTGCGTCAACCGACAACAAAATTTGTTTAATAATTACAAAACTCATTACAAAATTCATTATACTGAACACTGCTCTAAAATGACAATATTGCAGACTTTTCCCTTGTTTTAATTTGTTTTATATTGTTAAATAACGTCACAACGGTAAAGAGATTATGCAGTGTATTCATAATATGTTAGTAGACTCTGCATGTTATCGTTATTGTGAAGATGATTTTGTTTGTACGTAAAGGATTGTATTTAAAGAGAAAGCAAACAGATATTAGTGTCTTGGTTTATTAAATACTATTAATAATTTCTACGTTCATTTGATAAAATAGGAATATCTTAAACGGAGACGTATTTACTCACATCCTTTGTGGCCAAATTTAGAATAATAAAAAGTACGATTCACCGAATCACAAAGAATGTTTGTTTAATGATATATATTGCTAAAATTTGACATTTGAAAAAAATGATTTGACATTTGAAATAACTGATAAATACTATGCAGTCTCTTTTAAAATGTAAAATAAACATCTTTTGAATACACACAGAGAAAATATGTTAATATCTTGTTAACTCTACACATGTCAGAACAGAACATATATTTTATTCTGAATTAAGAAAATACAGCTAATCTTCATATACAACAAATATATACATGCATGAATTTGAAAACTGGCTAACACATATCAATAAATAAATAAACTAGTAATCACAGTAGGATTACATGGTTTCATTTAAAAAAAAAACATCAACAAAACAAACTAACATTGTTTATAAGAATAGACCAAATTAACTTGACAAGTAATAGGGAAAGTAGATCATCATTTCACTTACATTACTACATTTCAGTGTTTTACCCAAGGATGAGCATAGTATATCTTTAAATAATCTAACAGAAAACCTGAAAGAAATAAATTTTCTTTTCTTTCAGCAACAAATTGTCCTGTAACCTCTCAGGAACTGGACTTGTCTTGTAAACTTTAAAAAAAAGTTAATCAGTAGAATTTTCAGACTGTCATTGTTATTTGAGAATTGTTTTAATATAGTTTTAGATGTTAAATAACTTTGAATTGATGATTTTTATGTCTGCACTGGGACACGCAAGCATAGTTTAATTAAAATAAATTTAATTTTCATTTTTTCTTTTATTCAAGAGTTTTATAAAATTCATTCATGTGGGTATATGTACGTCTAAAATACTCTTAATAAAAAAACGTTCTGTTTACAAGATGATAAAGATCGTTAAGGATAGGCAGCGTTTAAAAAAGTTTTTAAAAAGTCGACAGTATCCGTTTATTCTTTGACACCGGATAACATCCTGCCTCTTATAAATATTCTTTAATTCCTTTAGGTAATGAAGTGACAATTATGTTGAAAAATTTGTCACGTGCAGAGCCAGACACATAAGAATGCGAATATTTCAGAGCTATTTGACAGTGTCCACAGGAGGGATATGATCCCAACCTAAGCTGACGGCGTACACCTGGTGAATTACGCCACCTGTAGATTGTTTTTGACAGCCAGCATCTTCTTAATTCTTGGACCAAGACTAGAGCGTTGTCAAATGTTGAGGAAGTCTTTGGCGCCGAGGTGGTGATGGATAAAGGTCGTTTAAAGAAAATTGAGAGAAATAAGAATCCCTAAAGAAAGCCCAACACGGCAAAATTGGGAAAGGTGCAGGCTCGGTTTGATTGAACCTACCATGTAGTGTCCAAAGGTAATCACAAAACAGCTTGACAAGTACCTGTGCGGATTCAATTGTCTCATCAAGAATATAAGGCCTTGTAAATGAGTCCACATATGTTCGGTTGATTTCCACCAATCCACGACTGTTCGTGTCCAGCGACGGTACACACAATCAATACGTATTAAATTAATTTCAGTAAATGATTTCAGTGCATGCAATAAAATTAAAATTATATTTGTAATATATGATAAACAAGATCAACAAGGAAAGGCGGCTTTCAAGAAACGCAACCTCCACACGACCAAGCAACAAGAACCAGTGGCAAGGAGCCCAGGCGGACCCCAAACAGAAATAGGACAGGGCCTAAGGTAGATCACGGACAGACCAATCACTAAAATGATAAATAATTTGTAACTGAAGAAGGAATTCAAAGAAAACAAATAAATGATTGAATAAATATTTTATTCTGTATGATAACTTCCATTTTCAATATATTGTTACGAGTTTTATAAGCATGCACTTGTTTAGAACAATACTGACATATTGGGAGCATATAATAATTACAGAGACAATGTGAAGTATCAAGGGATGGTTTTAGAGACACATGATGTCGTCATATTGTTATGTCCTTGTCTGATTTATGTCTTGGTTTCGTGATAATAGCCAAGAACCGAGGTATATTGATCAACGTTCGTCTGCAGTATTCCCTGGCAAAATTAAGATTAAACAATATGTCAAAGCTATTCTAGAGATACAATGCAGCAATTATATGCCATTCCTTCAAAACACATACTTCTGCCTTAAATAATGCAATTGTGACATCTGCTAAAAGGATTGTATTTCCAATTACGCATACACCTAAGTATATGAAAAAAGCAGTTTACTTTCTAGTCACTTTCCAAACCTACGCTGTCGCCGTTCCTTATTTCTGCTAAATCATAGCACAAAAATAAAAACAAATAACAAAAGACAGGTCATACATTTATTTTCAAATTTCCCGATATCTTATATTTTCAAACCAGTCCAACAACGTTTTGACAACGAATTTTGTCTACAGTCGCTCACTACATTCTTTGTATTTCGTTATATTTTCCTGTAGCTAAGTTTCAGTCGCTTCAAATGAAAAAAAACCTTAAAAACAAGAAGCGCCCGATGCGTCGAAAACCAGGTTTTCAACGACCATGTGACAGCAATCAATAGGTCAAAGTGCACTGAAGTTATTGAGTAGAAGCTGAAAATTATATTGTAAGCCAATGACATTGACCTTGCTCCCAGATATCTAAGTGGCAATCCAAAGCTGCCGCACAGCAAGTTACGTAAAGCAAACTCAAGTTATCACAAGTTATCACGTGAAAACTGACTTTTTTAAGCAAGAGTGACCTTGACCTTGTTCACAGACACCTGGATGGTAATTCCAAGTTGCCTCTTGATATAAGCTACGCATATATATATATATATACTAAATTTGGTGTCAATAGGTCTAAGCAAACTAAGTTTCTATTTTAGCAACATTGATATTGACCTGATCACATACATCTGGGTAGCGATCCCAAGCTGCGTCCTGATATAAGCTACCCACACACCAAATTTACTGTCAATAGGTCACAACTAACTCTAGTTATTGGGCAAAAAGCTGAATTTATATTTTTAGCAATTAATTGACCTTGAACTTAATCATAGTCACCTAGGTAGTTAACCATAGTATACTCTTGATATAAGCTATCCATATATCAAGTTTCGTATCAACAGGCCAAAATGAACTCGAAGTTATTGAGCGGAAACTGAATATCTATTTTTAGAAACAGTGACTTTGACCTTGTCCGCCTGGGCTCCTTGCCATTGGTTCTTGTTGCTGGGTCATATGGGGGTTGCGTTCATTGAACGCCGCCTTTCCTTGTTGATCTTGTTTATCATATTTTATTGATCACAGACACCTGAATAACAATCCAAGCTGCCTCTAATGTTAAGCTATCCATAAAACAATGTTGATGTCAATAGGCCGAAGCAAACTCAAGTTATTGAGCGGAAACTGAATTTCTATTTTGAGTAACAGTGACCTTGACTTTGATCACATACACCTGGGCAGCAATCCATAGCTTTCTCTCGATATAAGCTACTTACAGATTACAGATTGGTGTCAATAGACCAAAGCAAACTCGAGTTATCGTGCGAAAACAGAATTTCTATTTTTTAGCAACAGTGAACTTGACCTTGATCACATACACCTGGGTAGCAATCTCAAGTTACCTCTTGATATAAGCTACCCATACATCAAGTTAAGTGTCAATGGGCCAAAGAAAACTCAAGTTATTGAGCAGAAACTGAATTTCTATTTTTAGTCACAAGTGACCTTGACCACTGACACTTGGGTAGCAATCCAAAGCTGCCTCTTGATATAAGCTACCCATACACCGTGTTTGGTGTCAATTGGTCACCATTTACTTGTACCATCTTTTAATTTGAATACAGCCAGTGCAGTTGACAAGTTTTTGAATTTGTAAATATTTGGAAAAAAAATCCCTAGGAAGCATTAAACACAGCAAAATTACATGGAAATAGCAGACTCGGTTTGATTGAATCTGTATGAGGGATAATGAAAAGTGCTACATCCCTCACGCCCCTAGCACCGGCTTGAACTGTACTCATTTACAACATTTAAAAGTGCTAGACACAATTATCCCAAAGGACCATAAAATATAGCACTGAAGTGAAGTACAGGCTGCCACACAGTTGCAACACAACTCTTTTTACGATAACATCTCTCCAGGGATTTCAACAAAATTTTAAAATATATAATATTGGTTGAAAATCTTTATTTTCCTAGGATAAGTCTGTTTCAATTTAAAAGTACATGATTGTATGTATATTATAATAGTCTACTTTTTCACTCTTCTTACCAAACAAAGTTCATGACCTTGACAAGTTACATAACTGTGGCTTCAATGTTTCCCCAAGATTTGATCTTTTTAACGCTTTGAAAATTGAGACTTAATGGTATACAGTATTTATTCATATGTGTTAATTTGTTAAAAAACCAGTTTTATCGTTTTAATAGAGATCCTGTTCGTATTCAAATATTAAAGTAGTTTTAAAATAGTTTTGTTTACAGGGGCGTATCACGCTCGGGGCAGAATCTGACCACCAAGCGTATGTGGTACTGGCAGGATGGATAAATATAAATCTTTTGCTGTTTTATTCATAAAATATTAATCAAGCGAGTAATGTTACACGTACGCTGTGTTTGAAACATACATAAGCAGACTGAGATTGAATACACACATTTCCCAGATTTCCTAGAAACCTTCCGAGCGCGTCTACCTCATGTCTCCAGGGTGACATCATTCGTGTTCCTGCAGTGTAAGTGGCAACATTTCTAAATCAATCTCAATCTCGCAAATGCTTCCAAATGTGTAATCCACCAAAATAGGACAGTTTTGTCAGTTTGGATCTTCACAAATATTCGTCTATCAGTGATCATAGAAGCATGTACATATTAACGATAAAACAAAAGAGTATTCGATGAAAGTTCCTTTATGTTTATCCTTTTCACAGATATTGAGGAATGTTTATTTCTCGGACAGTCATATTAAATACGGACATATTGTTTTTTAATTCAGACAAGACTGGAAAGTACAGACACTTCTGAAAAGGTGCTTTAATAATATATGATTAAAACATGTATTGTAACGTTACAATGACACAATTTATAAATTTGTTCAGTTCATTTTATCTTACTGAAACCAGAAAGTTCAGAGTGGAACGTTAGTGTTAGTATAACCTTCCAAAAACGATGCACAGTTTTGATGAAAAAATATCATTTTCCCTATTAAATAATAATTGTGTCTTTAAATTATAATCTAACACAAATCCCCTTGTGATTTAAGGGTTGGCTTGAAGGATCGAGTACTGCAGCCATCGTTTATCCCTACGTGATCGTAAGAGGTGACTAAATTGGTTTTTATTGACTGTATTCTATGTATCTCTAAGCCAAATATTCTTTCCTGTTTCGGCGGCATATTATGACCTTACTTGTTTGGTGCGCCATAAACCAAACAAAACAAAATTAACACTTGAAATACAGCACCGTTATTACTGTCACTCAAACTAGCGTTTGCTACTAATTGTTTCGATTGTTTGTTTTTCTTTTATCTTTTTCTTAAACATTTGGTTACATTATATTATATTCTTTTTACTTTTTGGGTTTTCTTTTTTCAGATACTTAACAGATTTTCTGGTTGGTGACGACGACCTTTTGTGTGTTATATTTGGAGGGAGAACCATTGCATCTATCCAGCATGCCCACTCAATTTTAAATGTAAGGGTACATGTACCCAAAGAAATTGTAAACTGGGGATACATTTCAAAATTTGGGGGTACACAGCACTTTTAAATTGTTTTTTTTTTCTTTTACTTATTTATGTAGGTTTTAACTTTTTATTGAAATAAAAACAAATATTCAGGTCATATATTTAATAACAGTTTATTCACTGAGCCACTATTATCCTGAAGATTCCTGAAAATGAAGAAATATTTCATTTGTTTTATTGCAAAAATCCTCTGCAGGTTTCTTGATCACACTTTTTACCTAGACCAAACTTGAGATTTTGAAACCCGGGGGATAAAATGCGTAAACATTTACAAGAAATGTTGTAATGGATTTGCATGGCACTACTGTATCACATTGAAGGTTCCATGATAATTGCCCTATAAACAGATATGCGGATGTTTCTAAATTCAATAGATATATACAGAATCCCTAAAGAAAGCCCAACACGGCAAAATTGAAAATGTTGCAGGCTCGGTTTGATTGAACCTGTTCATGGACGGTACTGGAAAGTGCAAGTTACCGTCCACGCCCCCTAGCACCGGCTTAAGCAGAATTCAACATTTAAACGTGAAATAGTAAAATTTTGAATTTAGAAACATCCGCAGATGTGTTCATACGGCGGTTATCATGGAACCTTCAATGTGACACTTCCGTGCCATTCCATGAAAAGCGGCGTATGGTCCCCAAGTAATAAAAAGCGTATGCCCTAAACGAGAAAACAATGGGCAGAACTAAACGAAATGGAATTTTGAAAGGGGATCAGAGGTTATGAAGCCTGCGTATCACAGATAAGACGTCAAAAGACAAATTTAAAAAGCAGGCAACATATCCTAAGGGTGATTCAACATTATTCAAGTAGGAATATTGGAACCACCCAACTAGAAAATGCCGAAAAGTTGAAACTAAAAATACCACAAGCACAACAATAATGTCGTGCTGAACGATCTCCAAGGATCGAAAATATAACAAACCTTCAAACCTTCACCATTTTCGTGTTTAAATGTTGAATTCTGCTAAAGCCGGTCCTAGAAGGGCGTGGACGGTAACTGAACGGTAACGGTCCATGAACAGGCTCAATCAAACAGAGCCTGCAACATTTTCAATTTTGCCGTGTTGAGCTTTCTTTAGGGGTTCTAATTTCTTTATTTTTGCAGCCCAAATTGCAACAAGGGCTACTCTGTGAGCAGCACACTATATATGTACAACTTTAGGATTCTGAGCTTTCAGTTGTACACCTGCATCAGATATTTGACTGAGGCCAAATCACTTCCAAGACCACTTACCCTGGCAAAATCAATACCATTTTCATTCAGAAATTGCGCAATACAGTTATAAACTGTTCCAGCCTGACCGTCATTAATGACTACAATTGCATATAATTGAATTTGTAGTTCAAAGTTTTGTATTATTTTACGAAATAAAACAATTTTTTTTATTTCTAGCAATGTCTAAACTTATATTCAACATGATACCAATGAATAGGCTGCTTTTCATTCTAACAAGCAGTGTTTCTCAAATCATTGGGTCCATATTTTTGAAATGTTGAAGCTGTCTGGTGGTTAGTGAAAATGCCTAATCTTCAAAAGCATTTGCACCATTGTCAATCTGTAAATCAATTAAACACAGGTATTTTCTTCAGCTAAATAGAGCAGTAGGGCTTCAACAACAGGGAAGATCTTGGCACTCAATATACACATGCAGAAAGAATTGTTTGTTTGTTTGTTTCATTTTACGCCTTTTCCCAACAGTATTTCAGTCATATAGGCGGGAAGTTTCCTAGCCATCGTTCCTAGAGAATTACATCAGTACTAGACTACCTTCCTCCGCGCTAAACTACCAAAGCATATTTTGGGGATAGAACCCACGCCAGAGAGGTAACTGGATTAGAAGTCATCGGCTCAACTGAATACTTTAGAATCATTCTTAGGATATGTTGCCTGCTTTTTCATTTTGTCTTTTGACAAGCTTTTATCAACACTAATTTAGCCGGCATATAAGAACCTGCTTTTTTAATCCCTAAAATAGAGAAAAACAAAATCCCTAAAGAAAGCCCAACATGGCAAAATTGAAAATAATGCAAGCTCTCTATTTTATTGCCACATCAGTGTTATTTGTGCCGTGAGGGCGATCAAGACTGCAATGTCAAAAAACATCATTAAAACATTTTTCCCCGATCACGTCCGTCATCCATCCATTTGCCGGGTAGGTCCATCGGGTCCCTGGTGGAGCAACCCAAATTATGAAGCTATGAAAACATCTAGGGGTTTTACCGTTTACAATACTAAGCATGGGCGGCATCTGTTTACGCGTGCCATTATTATTACACTGCAAGATTTACTTGCGTTCATTTAAAGCAGCACGCCTCCAGATTCATGCTAATTTTCATGAAAATTTTGAAAATGTATTTGAATGTATAATATTGTGAAATAACCAAAAGGAAGCAATTTACATTTTATCAATGGTACTTACAACCCACGTAAATTACCAAAAGGTGGTCAAAATATGCATAAACAGCCCTTACTGCGTTAGTAAAGCAGTAGAAATATACTTGTAAATACCGAAAAATCAGTCATTAACCGCACATAACATGTAAAATATTACTTGAATCTAGATTCATTTTACATTTCCTAAAATCTTAGTACATATTTCTCAAGTTTGATTTTATTGAAATATTTTGACTCATCTGGAGGCATGCAGCTTTAACACCAACTTTTCTTGTTGAATTTGTTTACATCATTTTTTACTACTTTTATTTTTTCCGACCACAGTCCTATCACCTTTTGTCTGTGATAACCTTTGCCGGATCATGCTCAAAGTTTTTCCCAGTTTCGTCATAATCCAGATGCACGAATTTTCACGGAGCTATAGGTTGTCGGCTAAAGAGGCAAACTCAACATAAAAGTTCAAAACTACAAATTCATTGAGCATTCTATGTCTAAACAAACCCAAGTCGCTGAGGTTTTCTAATGGATAGTTATGCCGCAGTTTCATTCCTTCAAACCTTTTTTTCTAGCTAAAAAGCTTTTGTATGAAAAGTTAGCAATGGCAATTCACTGACACAAGATATTTGTTCGTAACAAGAGATGGTATGGTATAATACAGAGGTACTCTTATTGATCTAGCTCTTTTCTAATTAGTGTTAAAAGCTTTAATATGTTTTCAACTAGTTTTCCACGCATTCCTTTTCATTTTTAGAGATATATTGAGCTTTATGACTGTCAAAAACTCGCGAATCTTTTGTCTGTCTTCTCTGATATCCGAATCCTCGTTCCACTGCTTAACTCTATTTGTTACAGAGTTCCTAATATGAGAGCTTCTTGCCTAAAAGGACTTCAGAAGTAGGTGTAAAACTAGCAGTTAATCGTGGTCAAAGTAACCTTCCTCAAAACACAGACCTTCCAACATTTGCACTGCAAGCCACATGTTTTACTTATTAGATCTGTGTATTCAAATTTCCACATTAGCTTGGTTATGTTAACTGCCGTATCTTATTTATAAATGAAATGAAAATATAACCGAAATAACTTAGTTCTATAACTGTTTTGTCATATTTTAATTCTAGATTTAGTTTACCTGTACTTAATAAATTTAGACGGATACTGATCAAAGAAGACATGAATAAAGATCAACAAGGCAACGTTCACAGGACGCAGTCCCCGACACACCCAAGTAGGGCACCAAACCAAAAAGCTCTGCATAGTGTTACTAACTACTTGCTGTCTACAGACCTATATAGGTCTAGTCGCTGAAATAAAATGATTGTACTTCCCTTTCGAGAACCATTTAAGTATTAGGTAACCATCAATGAAAATCTCCCTAAAATAAAATAATTGTTTTTCCGTTTAGTGAACCATTAAAATCTAGATTTACCATTAATTTTGAATCTCAATATTTAAAAAGAGCTTGTTTCATTGGTTAGAAAGCTGTGCACTAGTCCGCTTTTATTTAATATGATAAACAAGATCAACAAGGAAAGGCGGTTTCTAAGAAAGGCCTAACCTTAAAAAAATAATGGGTAATATTTCGGACATATAATTTACCTTAAACTTGTATCATGACAATTTCAATTTTAGGGAGAAAAAAATTTATCAAACAACAAAAGAATGTTTTGTAACTTTGATTCAAGAAATGTTTAATTTCAGTTCAAATTTAATGCCCAAAGAACGTCTAAATACCGTAATCGTTCTAGTACCCGTTTCTCCCTGTATCAAATATAAACAGAAAGAGTCGCAAATAACGCTCAGTGTTGTGTCATTTCATGATATCATATTTAATCATTAAAGCAAGTCACTTCCAAATGCGTCATGTGATCTATTCTTAAAGAGAAACACAAAAGAATTAATTGAGAAGTGTCCGTATTATGATTACTATTATCCATGCTGTCCGTATTTTTGTGAATTTGATATCTATAAACATTTGAATATATGATATAATTGTACACAAATTGTACTGTTTCAATGTCTGTTTTTCGGATAATCTGTGTTGTAAGGACACTAAGTGCTCACTGCTTATGATTATTGAAATTAGCAATAGACAGACTTTGTCATGATTTGTCATGTATAATAATGTTTTAAAGTATGTTATTCTTACTATTGATTTCACGTAGAACAATATATTTAATTCCTAAATTTAATTGCTTAAGATTTCTCAACAAAATAGCACGCGCAATCAATAATCATATAGAAATAAAATAAATATAATGCTTACCGAATAGAAGTATCAAAATTGTAAGACCGTCGTGTTAAAATTGTACCCTTTGCTAAAGAAAAAAAAATCTGCGATGTTTCTGTTTTAATGTTACATTCTCATAGCAAATGATTTGAAATAAATTCAGAACTTTTACAGAAGCTTTGCAGACAATAACGTTGCTTGTAAAATTTTGCTTTTGGGAAGTTTTACTGTTGTGATAATGTCAGTTTACATGTAAACATTGTTTAATGTAACATTGATAATAAAATATGATAACTGGCCCTTAACAATAGAAATATCGAAAATGGCACCAAGATGAGGCGAATGTATTGTTAACGAGGCGGTTACTTTTATTTGATATAAAAATAATAATATCTCGTGTTATGTCTTTATAAAATATTTTTTATGCGCCTGATGCTGTATCTAAGAAATTGAATAAATTTATTTTATACCAAGGGATTTTGTCAGTATTAAAAGTAAAAAGCAAATCGATCGGACGCCATTAGTATTTTTGGACTATAAAACTTTTTCTTTCTTCTCTTTTTATATCATTCATATATCTATCCATATCATTATTTAAAGGTTATTTTTTTAACTTTTATATATTCATATGTAAAACTATTTTTGTTATTATTTTCATATGTTGTATTTACGTGATTCCGAACGTCATGAACTTTGTTATAGCATGTTTATCATTGGCATGAAGTAAACAATTAAAACAGGAACCAATTCTAAAGCTTGATATGTTTATCAAAAGCTCCTACATAAAGAAGTATAGTATACGAAAAGACTCCTGAAAGACAAATGTTCAGTTAGAATGATAGTAACACAATGAGTTATTTAAATAAAAACACGTTTAAAGACATAAATTTATTTAATGTTATCTCTACTTTGTCCAAAAGAAAACACGCCTTATTATAATGAGCTTTGAAAGAGGTGCACATTCATTTTGGAACAGGTTTTATGTTATTAATATTAAATATTTCCTCTAATTATTTACTTACATCATTTAAGTAAGTAAAAGTTATTTGAAATTTTGCTGATTGTGACAACCACCAATTTAAATAAATGTTTTAGACGATACTAGTGCGACATTGCGTTCTTCCTCTTTCAGTTATATAATATCCAAATCTTCATATTCATTTGTACCATTAATTTGCATCATTTTTTAAAACATTTTACTAGTATCGTTCTCTAGTCAATTCGACATTTGGCGTTGTCATTTCCCGATGCCTATACTATGAATAAATTGATATCGTCATCATGTTCACATATAATTATCATTGTATAAAAGCCTCTATGAAGCTACACAATTTGAGGAAAATGAGAACGGAATAATCCTGTTTAAATTATGTGTCTAAAATGTTGCGCCATATATGCATTTCATAGTTTTCATTGTAAAAAGTTAAGTTAGCGTTTTCATTTTGAGTCATCCGGGCTACAACTTAGTATTGACATTACTGGTTGGTGTCCCATGTTTTCTAAATAAGCGCTAAAAAGCATGTTATCAATAAAGCACAAAAGCGATTGTACTGTACTGTAAATTGATTCTTGCATATAAGAATCAATTAATAATGATAGAGACAATATGAAGTATCAAGGGATGCATATCAAGTCACATGATAGTCATTATAGTGTGATGTCCTTGTCTGATTTATGTCTTGGTTTCGTGATAATAACCTCGAAACCAGGTAAATTGATTATTTTTCAACATTCGTCTGCAGTATCAACCAGCAAAGCTTACATTTAACAAATATGTAAAATAATTCTAGTAAGACCACGCAGTAGTTAAAAAGACATGTTTTCATAACCCCATTCTTAAAAATTAGAACGAAAAGGCAAACGGTTATATGAAGGAATAAATACGTTTTCTTTTAAAGTATACATTTATATTCTTCTATCAATTTCAATTACATATAGTGAAAATAAAATGTCATATCTGCTAAAAGGATTTACAAAATTAATGGTATTTTGAAATGGAACCTTTCTTAGTCTTTCTTGCATATATTTGTATGCATGCATTATTTCTAAAACAAGATAATTCCAGCTTTTGACTACATTGACGTGACCTTTTCAGAGTGGTCATTTAAACCTACGCTGTTTTTGGTGATGGCTGCATTTAATGAGGAAAAGCTAGTTTGCAGATGTGTAAATATTTACTTGATTATTCCATATATGAAACCAGGTTTCAAATATGAAAATACAACTTTACCATTGTCTTTTAAATTTTGCTATTTTAACGGTTCTTCATCAAAATGCATTTTAAACATTTTAAGTTTTCATTTGTTTTACCATCAGATCACAATACTATTAAAAGGCCAAGCACATTTATCGAAATGTCATGCTTTGAAATATTAGTATTCAAGAAACGAGACATTTATCTCTTTTATCATGATCTTTCTTAACGGGTGAAATCCTTCAAACAAGTACTATATTATTATCATTTTAATAAGCAGGTTTTCTAATAGAATGCTCTGGTAATAAGATTTCTGATTTTCGGCGGGCAAAACACCGATCACCTGGGCGTTAACAATTTCTTTCGTACAAACCCCTCATTTTCCAAAGGACTTACACACCAAACCTTTACATAAGTGTCCTGGCGCCTGTTGTCGGTTTTTTGTAACTGTATGGCGTTCATTGAACGCCGCCTTTCCTTTTTGATCTTTGATAAATTTTGGAATCATAATGGCCCTTTGTGTGTTTTCCAAATATGTAATAATCGCGGAAAACATGGTTTTGGGTAAATGCTCTGTGAATTGTATCAGACTGTTTTAGAAAAATCATATTTTTTTTTCATGAATAAAAATAATGAAAATGCCAAGTTACATTCACGCTGTAAAGCAGCTAATTGAGATTGCATTTACACATTTTCCCTGATAATGTTATCGTGTAACCTCACGGAACGCGTCAACCACTTGTCTCAAGGGCAACATTACTAGTGTTCAAGTAACGTATTTGACAACTGTCAACATTAATAAATCAGAAAACCAAAATGTGTCCAAAGGTAGTGAATATTTGCATTACTGTACGTAGATATATTACATTTGAATTTTTTACTCACATCGTAGAACTTGTGTATCAAATTGTCGTTCGCTTTCTTGAAAAAAAAGCTTGTTCATCAGTTCTTATCGTCGGAAGGATATTTTGCTAATATTATTGACTCACTTGCATCAAAAGTGATCGAAAGCACTTCTTAAGTAGGATTGGTTTTCTTAAAGCTCTAGAAATCCAATTTGTCATGTAGAAGAAATGTTTAAGAACTTGTAATTCTTTTCCAATATATATCTTCATTGCCTGCAAGCAATGCATTTATTTAATCAGATTTCTCGACAAGATACTATATATAATCAGCAAGAGCATACACCGATTGGGTAAATTGAATGTAAACTGAGCGAATTCTTAACATTGTAAGGACAGCAATTTTTAATTGATTTTTTTTTCGTTTTCATATAAACTTTATATATGGAAATTAGTTTACCATGTAATCAATTAACGCTTAATGATCGATATGACTACAATACTCATTCGAGATTTTTGGAAATTAAGAAAATTACTGACTTCTTAAAATTTTGAATGCAAATTTAGTGACTTTTTTGTATAAATACTTGCATGTCTTTTTTGAAATTCATTTGATAAAATTTTGAACTTCAAACAATATGCACTGCCTCTTTGTGAAAAAACATTTTTATCTGAAATATGATAAACAAGATCAACAAGGAAAGGCGGTATTCAATGAACGCAACCCCCATATCCCCAGCAAAAAAGCCCCGTGGCAAGGTCCCCAGGGGAGCCCAGTTTTTTCCCACTTTTTGTTTAAATTAAAAAAAGGAAATACCCCATGAAAATTTGTACGTCTACCCAAAAAACAACAAAACTATTTTCAGTCAGTTATTTTTTTTATAAAAGTGTAACCTAAACTTTCAAAAACTGTAAGTTTTGTTGTTGTTGTTTTTTCATCAACGTTTGTAAAATATGTATAAAATTTGAATATTTTAATGAGTTTTACATTCACTTCACTTCATATTTTTGTTACTTTTATCGAAGCATTTAGAAACTAAGATATATAACGGTCATTTGGAAAAAAGTCATTTAAAAAAAAGATACAGATTTATTTTGCACACATCAGCACTATGTTTGTTTTCTGTTTCACTTTTAGGGATATTTATAATTGATCATTCATATGTAAACATACTTTGATGTAACATTGATACTATTTGAAAACAAAATGTGGAGATCATTCGTTCCGGGTCGTTATCTGATAACTGATACGAACATGTTAGAACTCAACAAGAAAAAATATCAAAAAAGGCGCCAGGGATCACATGCAAGTTGCTTGTAAATGGGGCGATTAACTTTTTATTTTGATAAAGAAAGCATAATCTTTCTAGTTATAACTTTATAATTGCAGTCATGTTTAATGTGATGAAGGGTTGTATGTAGGAATGGCTTATTCCTTAAAGTGTGTAGTAAGAGTTTGTCAAGTTGTCCTCAGCGTATCCTTTGGCTGTTTGTACCATGATGTAAGAAAGTGTATCCAATGAATCAGTTAACAGCCATCTTGATTTATGTCGTCCTTTATCTCCTTCTTCCGTTGTGTTTTCTGTTAGAAATAATAAATTTGTTTGGAAAAGATCAAATGCTATATTAAAAACACATTCATTTTCAACTTATAATCTTTACTTAGTTATAAAAAAAAAGGGCAAAGAAAATTGTGCATCTTAAGAAACAAAACCGCCCCTTAATGTAATTGATGAATCAAAATATTTACTTTACATGTAGCTTTTTTTAACATAATCATTGATTTAACAAAGGTTCCAAATAATGAATCTTTTAAAAATCCACTGTGTAATGACCCAGAAAGAGAATTCATATATTTCAAACTGAATAATTGAAAAGTGAAATGCAAATCAATCTGGCACCGACACCATTTTAGCCCGTCTGGCAGCCTTTCACTATTGTATAGTTTCATATTTATTTAAAGTATCACTTAACTATCCACACGAGGTCAATTAGTTAGATCCTTTTAGTGACACGTAAAGACTATTTTCTTTGTTCTTGCTATTTACGTGGAAAGATAAAATGGATTGAAAAGCTTACTTGTAATTACCAACTTCCAGTTTTAACGTCTCGTGTAATTATTCGTCTATGTTTGTAAAAAAATCTTTGAAACTAATGAAAGTTCTTGGCTCTAAAACGAACAGCTGTGGCCAAGATGGATCAAAGAGATTTCACATTATGTGAGTACAATATTTTTTCTTACTTCAAAATCTTTCTCTATTAATATTATGTTAAGCATGACAAAGATTACACATTACTGTATATGTAACTTTGAAATGAAATCATAGACAAATAAATAATTGGTCTAACATTGTAAAAAATTTGAACAATAATTAGGATAATATTCTGAAAGTGTTATATTCAATGCTCTGACCACATAATAAAAATTTTCTAATGGCTTTTAATAAAAATGAAATTAAAGAGAGAATTTCTAAAAGAAAGATTGTACTTTATACTCTTTTTAGCATTTGATTGTACGTGTACTCGTAATTTATATCGCGTATATATGTTTTGATTGAAATGAAAATCGTCTCACTAGGTTTTTCCATTTAAACGTTAAGAAAGTTGCAATCATTAACA
>NW_026851801.1:0-201524 GCF_026571515.1 Ruditapes philippinarum | reverse complement strand
TTTAATTTATGCTACTTTTGTTTTCACTGGATAATCAAGAATGAAGAATTTCCTGTTTCATAAAATCCTAAAAAATGGGGAGAGAAGAATTGTTTATAAGTCGTGTTTCCGTATGAATGAACATAAATAAAATATGAGAACACAAAGACCAAAAAGGTGAGACAGTATTCAATGAACCCATTCAAAAACACAAAATAATCAAATGCAGAAGACGGTCACCAAGGCAAAGCAAGGACAAGAAAAAATCAAAACGTATTCAGTCAAATTAAAGATACACTTTCTCTCAATATTTTCACGGTCTTAGTGAAAAAGATCATAATTTTATGGAAACGATTGGACAGTACGAACAAATCAAATGATGAAATGTTAGCCCTATATTATATTAAAGAGGGTGCCATTCAATTAGAAATACTGTAAATGTTTAAGTAAAAGACAGTGGTGAACATTTTAGATGCCTTTTGTTAAACATTGAATGAAAAATGAAGGCATAACAAGTAAAAAGAGTGTTGTGTTTCGAGATATTCTTAGTAATATTGTTACATATTAAGCAAACACTTCTTAAGGTTTTTACTTATTCATAATCGTGTTCATGTGTGATAATATCCAAGAAGATATTTAATATTTCAACTACTTCCAGATTAATTTCATTTTTACTATGTTTTTGTATTTTCATTTGTATAGAAATCACAAACTTAAGGCTAATGATGCGTCCGTTTATAAAACAGTGTATATTTTGTTTGAATTTTTGTAATGACATTGTCGTTCATACCTTAAACTTTTGTACAAAGAAGACCGATTTACGACAGTTTAATCACTCGAAACTTTACTTATCACCAAAACACAAACAGAGCACAATATGACTCAGCTATTTGTCCAGTAAGTAGTTTGTTGAAAACTGTAACAAGGCATCAAAATAAAAAAGCTTTTGAAAAATAAAAATGATATCATCTTAAGGCTTCAAGCTGCATTTAACAAATACCAAGCATTCTACTGTTTCATATGTATCGTAGTAAATCAAATCAAATATTGTTTAGAAATTATGATTTTATAAGAAAAATCACACGGTAACATTAAAGTTCTTATCCGAAGTTTAAGTTAATAAGCTCGTGGCAATTAAAGACGTGACATTGTAATACTATTAGAAAAATAATAGCTCTTATCTGGAAAGCGGCAAATGCGGGATGTCCCATCTTATTCGGTTGTGCAAACAAACATTTACCGATATAGCTTCATTGTGCACAAGGCCTGTCGTTCACAAAAAAGTAATCATCAAATTAAAGAAGATAACAATTTTATTAAAACATCCGTTATATTTTGCGGAAAATGTACCGTTAAATTCGGACTGCCACGTAAGCGGTGTTCGTTATTTGTCTGTTGATCTTCGAATGACCCAATGACTTTTCGATTTCGCCACAATGACATTTCAGACATTTACGCTGAGAAAACGTATTATTGATACCAGACATAAGAACGCGAGTCCATATAGAAAAAAAAACATTTATTAACGAAATGTAGCTGTTTTCTGTTTTAATGCAGTCTAAATTGAGTACCGCTCAAGCCGGTGCTAGGGGGCGTGAGGGATGTTGCACGTATTCATTATCCCTCATGTACAGACTCAATCAAACCGAGTCTGCAATTCTCTTGTAATTTTGTTGTGATTAATGCTTCCGAGGGATCACTGTGTTTCCAGAATTTTGTACTTCACAACAGCAGGTGTCAAGTGCTGTGTGGCAGCTGTAAAAAGTTGCCCCGTACTGCACTTCAGTGTTGTTATATTTTTCTGGTCCTTCGGGATCATTGATGCCAGCACTATTAAGTGTTGAGAATTGAGTACCGCTCAAGCCGGTGCTAGGGGGCGTCAGGGATGTTGCGCACGTATTCATTATCCCTCATGTACAGACTCAATCAAACCGAGTCTGCAATTCTCTTGTAATTTTGTTGTGATTAATGCTTCTGAGTGATAACTGTGTTTCCAGAATTTTGTACTTCACAACAGCAGGTGTCAAGTGCTGTGTGGCAGCTGTAAAAAGTTGCCCCGTACTGCACTTCAGTGTTGTTATATTTTTCTGGTCCTTCGGGATCATTGATGCCAGCACTATTAAGTGTTGAGAATTGAGTACCGCTCAAGCCGGTGCTAAGGGGCGTCAGGGATGTTGCGCACGTATTCATTATCCCTCATGTACAGACTCAATCAAACCGAGTCTGCAATTCTCTTGTAATTTTGTTGTGATTAATGCTTCTGAGTGATAACTGTGTTTCCAGAATTTTTGTACTTCACAACAGAAGGTGTCAAGTGCTGTGTGGCAGCTGTAAAAAGTTGCCCCGTACTGCACTTCAGTGTTGTTTATATTTTCTGGTCCTTCGGGATCATTGATGCCAGCACTATTAAGTGTTGAGAATTGAGTACTGCTTAAGCCGGTGCTAGGGGCGTGAGGGATGTTGAACGTATTCATTATCCTCATGTACAGACTCAATCAAACCGAATCTGCAATTCTCTTGTAATTTTGTTGTGATTAATGCTTCCGAGGATCACTTTGTTTCCAGATTTTAATACGATAATATACGTTTCAAACTATAGTAAAAAGATATTATCCAAAAATATAGAACCTTCAAACAATCCAAATTTGTATTTAGCAATGCATTCATCGACGACCGTATTCCAAATTCTTTTTGACACTTAAAGTTAAGTTGTTGTGTTAAAATAATATTTAATTTAATTTAATTTATTTATTATATTTTATATTTATTAATTTTTTGCTATTATAAGGTGTGTCTTTTTCGGATATTTAGTATATCATAAATGTCCCTACGCATGGTTTTACTTCATATATAGTTTCATTTGTCATAATCTTTTCCTACATATGTCTATATCTCCATGTTTAATCTAGAATTGTCGTCATGTATCTTTTATTAAATGCAATAAGTTCTTCATTCCATGAAATTTCAAAGAGAGATCAGAAAATAAGCCCAAACGATATAGAGGAAAATATCAAATTTTACTTTGCGACATCATTGAGTCCAGCACTTTAAGTGTTGAGAATTGAGTACCGCTAGGTGGTGCTAGGGGGCGTTAGGACTGTTTCACTTTTTCATTATCCCTCATGTACAGACTCAATTAAACCGAGCCTGTAATTCTCATGTAATTTTGCTGTTTTTAATGCTTCCGAGGGATCACTTTTTTCAGATATTTTTACATATATTAGGATGTGTACAATTAAATCTATATTCGTAGACATGAATATAATTATTTCTCTCTGATCACACTAGTGTTTGTTAAGACATTTATGGTTACATTATAATCACTACAAACCTATATTTTACGGTTATTTCAGCAAAGAATTGCTTTTGAAGAAGTGCACACGAACTGATCTCTGTACCTGAATGTTCTCCTTCCTAACCTAAAGGCCAGTTACTCGGATATTGTTAAACTGTGAAACAAAATTAGCGAAGGGTCATTATTTGTTCTAGTTACCATTTTCATGATTTTAATATTAAACTATGTACGTGCAACACAACACGGAATGAACTTATGTAAAAAGATATATGCTATAAACATCACTTTTTCCGTGTCATGCCAATAATGAAAAGGGTTTATATAAAATACCTTACCTTTATGGAAAAATACCTGTCGATGACCTTTTTCATATTTCATTACATACTGTAAACTAAGGTTATTGTATGTCGCCTTAATGCAAATGTTAAATATTACCAGAAGAAAACGTGGGATAATGTTTAAGTTTGATATGTTCGAACCAGAGTCACGGAATTGATATTATTATCATTATTGTTACTTATCACGCCTAACTAATGCCAATAATAAGTGTATAATAATAAGTCAATAAGTTTAGCTTTTAAAAATGTTAGTAACGGCTCGCTTTGTCATTTCTATTTCATTAAGTGTGCTTAAATGCCATATTGACAGTTCTCTCAATATAAAGGTTAATTGTAACAGGTTAATTAGTATCAAAGTGAGTGACAAATCATGTACAAGTCTATATAAATCAAGTACCCCCTTGGGTAGGCAAAAGGATAGGTTTCAATAAAGTACATGATGTAAACTTGCATATGCATGAATTGTTTGTAGAAAATGCATATGTGAAGCGGCATTATTCTCCAAAATAGTGTTATTAGTGCTATGCTCACTTGCAGGCTGCCGTAAACAGCTTGTTTACAGCTATTGCATGGACGCACTGTAGAATATTTGAGATGAAATCCTCAATACGAAAGTCTAACCTTCTTCACGAAAACCGCGGGAGCCTCCACATTTTCTCAATATCGGAAAGGATAACATGACCCGGAATTTTTTTTAAAGTACAAAAATGCGAACAATAAGATGAACACTTAAATATATGTTAATTAACCAAACGAATACTTACTTTAAAGAAGACAGGTGAAATAAAGTAAAATAAACATCAGCGTAAATATGACTGATTAAAAAGAAATCATGAAAATTAACATCTTTTTATTTTTACATGATCATATCTTTGCGTTTAAAGCAATTCTTGCTGCTTTTTAAAAATGGCGTCAAATTGAAGGTTTTTAGCCGCTATGTAAGATCAAATTTGATAAGCCAAATAAATTTTTGAGTCCAGCTCAAACAGTTTAATCATGTAAAAAGCTGGAATCCAAATCTCGATTAAAATTAGGTTTCTTTTGCTTCCTCAGTAAAATTCTAATGTAATACTGGCTCGCCGTGGCATAATATTT
This sequence comes from Ruditapes philippinarum, assembly GCF_026571515.1. Classification (NCBI taxonomy): domain Eukaryota; kingdom Metazoa; phylum Mollusca; class Bivalvia; order Venerida; family Veneridae; genus Ruditapes; species Ruditapes philippinarum. The sequence continues at coordinate 196,817 of NW_026851801.1, read as the reverse complement.
TATACCTAACTAGAATTTGTGCGATTGGAACAATTGTGTTATCGGTATATGAAAAATAATTTCATTACACATATTCAGTGCGACAAAATGATTTTTCATTTTTTACTATAGTTCATCGGAATGGGTTAATCATGTCATCTTAGTAGTTAAACTTGGGATTAGCATTTTTCCGAACAATGTCACACTTTTAGTATATTATGTCATCTCGATACTGTCATTTCCTGAATCTTTTATCGCTGTTGCAAATGGGAAGTATATAATGTATATTAAACGAACAGTTACACAAAATGCCTATCCTATTTTGATGATAGGAAATCTTGACCTTTGACTTTTCTTACAGTACAGGAAGGAAAGAAAATTAAATGAATGGGATGTTTATTTAACATTTTATTTGAGCATTAACAATAAAATTTATCACAGTTTAAATAAAACGATACATTTCTATAAAATAAGAAAATAAATGCAACATTATTTTGGCGCGTTACCCTGTTACGATGTGCAAAATTGTTCATTGAATTATCAAGTGTATGATGAGTTTTTGCTTTCAGTGTGTATTCCATGATCAAAACAGATTTCTAAGTGTGAAATTATCTATACATCATTTTGAAAAAAGGCTAAAGTTTGCATACAAAAAGCTATCATTCTAATTCGGCCGTCTTATATGATACATTTAAAATATCAAACTTTTTAAATACTTCAATGCATGACTTCTTCAAAACGTGCATTTAAATAAATAAATAATTTTACTCATCATTATCATTTAAAAAAACTGACATGTGCATTGAAATTTGTATGTCTGTGTTTCTGTTTGCTTTACATGTATAAAAGCTATATATTACGTTATTTTATATATCATACATTTCAATAACTTTAGGAAACTCAAAGTTGTTAAATGTAAATACTATTATAATTTTTATTCATCATTTCTATTTTATTTTTTATTATTTTATATGCATTCTTTACTATGTTAAAAGTAACGAATAATTGCGTTTATAAATGTACTTTGGTGTGCTGTTGGTAATTGCATCTTTATCTTTCTTGGCTTTCAAACGATTTGTCTGGGTAAGTTTCGATAACTAAAACTCCCAATATATGTCGAACTGTCAACAAACATATAAATGTAGTTAACTTCAAAGAACTGTTCATTTCAGAAAGCATTGAGATGATATCAGAGTATTGGTATGAAAAGCGTAGAAAATGGCACGGTCAATTTGGTCCATAACTACTGTAATCAAATTCTATCATACACAAGAGTTGTTATACAAACGTTATAGGCACTTATACTCACTACTGGAGACCTTGTTTTTGACTGTACGGTAGCTGTTTTACTGTGAGGAAATGCTCCTACTCGTAAACAAAAAGATGTTGAATTTCATGATGTGTTTTTATTTATAAGATAATCATAATTCACTTGCCCTCTCCTTTCGCCGCCCTTATGTCAACTCCAGGTTTTTGTTTGGTGCCTTCTGGGTGCCCTACCTGGGTGTGTCGGGGCCTGCGTCCTGTGGACGTTGCCTCTTTATTCTTGTTTTTTGTCTCTCTGGCCATACACTGGTACTATAATTGCTCTTCTATATCATTGTTTAAAATCGACCAAAAACTAAGGACTGTTGACTTGCGAATTAAAATTAGCAAAAGGTTTTAATTTGTTCTAGTGAACTCACGTATTTTCCCTTTTTAGGATAAAAGGGTAAACGGAAGACATTGACTTGCGATCGACAAAGGTTTATTAGTACAGATATCTATCTACGTTTAACACGGCACGCAATGCACTTATGTTACGATATTTTTCCATCACGATTTCTATGACATGCAAATTATGAAGTATGTTTATTTGAAACATCTTATCTAACTCAGTCTGTCATGATTTGACATCCGCGCAGTCTGATCAAGATCCATACTGTTCGCATACATACTCTATAACAAATAGAGAAACTGATAGCGAACATCATGGATCCTGATCAGACTGCGCGGATGCGCAGGCTGGTCTGGATCCATGCTGGTCGCCAACTCACTATGTTGGTTTTGTCATGACGGGGCTCAATTATCTGTCTCACTTCTTGAAGAATTAAACCACTTTTTCTCTGGTGTTGAACAATTTATTTTCTTCAAGTGCTTCAAGAGAAAACCAAATTCGTAATTTCCTCTCACTTGCAATGTATTTGGTAATTTCCTTTTTCTTGCCGGCAAGATTGTTCCCACTGGTACAATGACTAAACTACATGATTCAGATTTAAGTGATTTATGGTAAATATTATAAATTAGACATGTTAACAAAGACAAATAGTTCAATGATTTTTCCATAGCTTTAATTCATCGTTTGTTTTATCATTTGTTATCAAGTTGGTAGTTAATTTCATTAATCTTATCAAGAGAGTATTGTTTCGTTGATGAGTCATAGTAACTATTGATTCTAACAAAAACATTTGTATTGAGGTTTGTTTATTAAGAAATTTGAAGGTAATCTATACGAGTTTAACCTCAATCTTTAATATGCGATTATAAAAAGTAACAGGATGCAAATATATGCGTACTTGCTTTGATTTACAAATAGCTTAATTCTTATATAGCACTTTTCTTATTCATCGTCACAAATTGTTTTCAATCGGAATTATGGTTTAAAAAGGTCTAAATGCAAAAAGATGAATTCGTGTGACTAAATTTATTACTTTGTGTTTTTATTTCAAGGGCGTAAATGGTAACAGCATGCATCAATTTGTTACAACAGCAAAATTCTCAAATTTTAGATTAGTTTTTGCTTTCTACTGGTAGTTTATAGTCTGAAAGCGAAGAGCTGGTTGACATCCGTCTTTGAAATCAAAAACATGTAATTAATTTATACTACTTTTGTTTTTACTGGATAATCAAGAATGAAGAATTTCCTGTTTCATAAAATCCTAAAAAATGGGGAGAGAAGAATTGTTTATAAGTCGTGTTTCCGTATGAATGAACATAAATAAAATATGAGAACACAAAGACCAAAAAGGTGAGACGGTATTCAATGAACCCATTCAAAAATACAAAATAATCAAATGCAGAAGACGGTCACCAAGGCAAAGCAAGGACAAGAAAAAATCAAAACGTATTCAATCAAATTAAAGATACACTTTCTCTCAATATTTTCACGGTCTTAGTGAAAAAGATCATAATTTTATGGAAACGATTGGACAGTACGAACAAATCAAATGATGAAATGTTAGCCCTATATTATATTAAAGAGGGTGCCATTCAATTAGAAATACTGTAAATGTTTAAGTAAAAGACAGTGGTGAACATTTCTTAAGGTTCTTACTTATTCATAATCGTGTTCATGTGTGATGATATCCAAGAAGATATTTAATATTTCAACTAATTCCACAGCAATTTCAATTTACTATGTTTTTGTATGTACTTTTGTATAGAAATCACAAAGGCTTATGATGCTTATGATAAAACAGTGTAAAAAACTGTTTGAATTTTTGTAATGACATTGTCGATCATAACTTAAACTTTTATACAAAGAAGTCCGATTTACGACAGTTTAATCACTTGAAACTTTACTAATCACCAAAACACAAACGGAGCAAATTATGCCACAGTTATTTGTCAAGTGAGTAATTTGTTGGAAATTGTAACAAGGCACCAAAATAAAAAGCTTTAGAAAAATAAAAATTATAGCATTTTAAGGCATAAAGTTGCATTTTATAAATACCAAGCATTCTACTGTTTCATGTGTATGGTAGTAAATCAAATCAAATATTGTTTAGAAATTATGATTTTAAAAGAAAAATCACACGGTAACATTAAAGTTCTTATCCGAATTTTAAGTTAATAAGCTCGTGGCAATTAAAACGTGACATTGTATTACTATTAGAAAAATAATAACTCTTATCTGGAAACCGGCAAATACGGGATGTCCCATCTTATTCGGTTGTGCAAACAAACATTTACCGATATAGCTTCATTGTGCACAAGGCCTGTCGTTCACAAAAAAGTACTCATCAAATTAAAGAAGATAACAATTTTATTAAAACATCCGTTATATTTTGCGGAAAATGTACCGTTAAATTCGGACTGCCACGTAAGCGGTGTTCGTTATTTGTCTGTTGATCTTCGAATGACCCAATGACTTTTCGATTTCGCCACAATGACATTTTAGACATTAACGCTGAAAAAAACGTATTATTGATACCAGACATAAGAACGCGAGTCCATATAGAAAAAAAAACATTTATTAACGAAATGTAGCTGTTTTCTGTTTTAATGCAGTCTAAATTGAGTACCGCTCAAGCCGGTGCTAGGGGGCGTGAGGGATGTTGCACGTATTCATTATCCCTAATGTACAGACTCAATCAAACCGAGTCTGCAATTCTCTTGTAATTTTGTTGTGATATGCTTCCGAGGTATCACTGTGTTTCCAGAATTTTGTACTTCACAACAGCAGGTGTCAAGTGCTGTGTGGCAGCTGTAAAAAGTTGCCCCGTACTGCACTTCAGTGTTGTTATATTTTTCTGGTCCTTCGGGATCATTGATGCCAGCACTATTAAGTGTTGAGAATTGAGTACCGCTCAAGCCGGTGCTAAGGGGCGTCAGGGATGTTGCGCACGTATTCATTATCCCTCATGTACAGACTCAATCAAACCGAGTCTGCAATTCTCTTGTAATTTTGTTGTGATTAATGCTTCTGAGTGATTACTGTGTTTCCAGAATTTTGTACTTCACAACAGCAGGTGTCAAGTGCTGTGTGGCAGCTGTAAAAAGTTGCCCCGTACTGCACTTCAGTGTTGTTATATTTTTCTGGTCCTTCGGGATCATTGATGCCAGCACTATTAAGTGTTGAGAATTGAGTACCGCTTAAGCCGGTGCTAGGGGGCGTGAGGGATGTTGAACGTATTCATTATCCCTCATGTACAGACTCAATCAAACCGAATCTGCAATTCTCTTGTAATTTTGTTGTGATTAATGCTTCCGAGGGATCACTTTGTTTCCAGATTTTAATACGATAATATACGTATCAAACTGTAGTAAAAAGATATTATCCAAAAATATAGAACCTTCAAACAATCCAATTTGTATTTAGCAATGCATTCATCGACGACCGTATTCCAAATTCTTTTTGACACTTAAAGTTAAGTTGTTGTGTTTAAATAATATTTAATTTAATTTAATTTATTTATTATATTTTATATTTATTAATTTATTGCTATTATAAGGTGTGTCTTTTTCGGATATTTAGTATATCATAAATGTCCCTACGCATGGTTTTACTTCATATATAGTTTCATTTGTCATAATCTTTTCCTACATATATCTATATCTCCATGTTTAATCTAGAATTGTCGTCATGTATCTTTTATTAAATGCAATAAGTTCTTCATTCCATGAAATTTCAAAGAGAGATCAGAAAATTAGCCCAAACAATATAAAGGAAAATATCAAATTTTACTGTGCGTCATCATCGAGCCCAGCACTTTTAAGTGTTGAGAATTGAGTACCACTCAAGCCGGTACTAGGGGGCGTGAGGAATGTTGCACTTTTTCATTATCCCTCATGTACAGACTCAATCAAACCGAGTCTGCAATTTTTATGTAATTTTGCTGTTTTTAATGCTTCCGAGGGATCACTTTTTTCTAAATAATTTTACATGTATTAGGATGTGTACAATTAAATCTATATTCGTAGACATGAATATAATCATTTATCTCTGATCTCACTAGTGTTTGTCAAGACATTTATTGTCACACTATATTGACTACAAACCCATATTTTTACGGTTATTACAGCAAAGAATCGCTTTTGAACAAACGCACACGAACTGATCTCTGTACCTGAATGTTCTCCTTCCTGACCTAAAGGCCAGTTACCTGGATATTGTTAAACTGTGAAACAAAATTAGCGAAGGGTCATTATTTGTTCAGGTTTCCATTTTTAAACGATGTACGTGCAACACAACACGGAATGCACTTATGTAAATGATATATGCTATAAACATTACTTTCTTCTTTGTCATGCCAATTAATACGTTTATATTCGATACGTTATCTTTATGGAAAAGTATATGTTGATGACATTTTTATATTTCATTACATACTATAAACTAAGGTTACTGTATGTCGCCTAAATGCGAAGGTTAACTTTTACCAGAAAGAAAACGTGGGATAATGTTTTAAGTTTGATATGATCGAACCAGAGTCACGGAATTAATATTAATATCATTATTGTTACTAATCAGTCTAACTAATGCCAATAATAAGTGTATAATAATAAGTCAATATGTTTAGCTTTTAAAAAAGCTAGTGACGGCTCGCTGTGTCATTTCTATTTCATTGGGTGTGCTTAATTGCCAAATTGACAGATCTCTCAATATGAAGTTTAATCGTTACAGGTTAATAGGTATCGAAATGAGTGACAAATCATGTACAAGTCTATATAAATCAAGTACCCCCTTGGGTAGGCAAAAAGTATAGGGTTCCCTATAAAGTACATGATGTAAACTTGCATATGCATGAATTGTTTGTATAAAATGCATATGTTAAGCGGCATTATTCTCCAAAATAGTGTTATTAGTGCTATGCTCACTTGCAGGCTGCCGTAAACAGCTTGTTTACAGCTATTGCATGGAAGCACTGTAGAATGTTTAAGATACGAAAGTCTAACCTTCTTCACGAAAACGCGGGAGCCTCCACATTCTCTCAATATCGGAAAGGATAAAATGACCCGGAATTTATTTTTTTTAAAAGTACAAAAATGCGCACAATAAGATGAACACTTAAATAAATGTTAATTAACCAAACGAAGACTTACTTTAGAGAAGACAGGTGAAATCAAGTAAAATAAACATCAGCGTAAATATGACTGATTAAAAAGAAATCATGAAAATCAACATCTTTTTATTTTTACATGATCATATCTTTGCGCTTAAAGCAATTCTTGCTGCTTTTCAAAAATGGCGTCAAATTGAAGGTTTTTAGCCGCTATGTAAGACCAAATTTGATAGGCCAAATAAATTTTTGAGTCCAGCTCAAACAGTTTAATCATGTAAAAAGCTGGAATCCAAGTCTCGATTAAAATGATGGTTTTCTTTTGTATCCTCAGTAAAATTCTAATGTAATACTGGCTGGCCGTGGCGATCTGGCATAATATTTCATACCTAACCAGAATTTGTGTGATTGTAACATTTTGCCACCGGTATATGAAAAATAATTTCATTACACATATTCAGTGCGACAAAATGATTTCTTATGTTTTACTATAGTTCACCGGAATGGGTTAATCGTGTCATCTTAGAAGTTAAACTTGGGATTAGCATTTTTCCGAACAATGTTTAACTTTTAGTACATTATGTCATCTCGATACTGTCATTTCCTGAATCTTTTATCGCTGTTGCAAATGGGAAGTATATAATGTATATAAAAACGAACATATGCAAAAAATGCCTATACTATTTTGATGTTAGGAATCTTTGACCTTTGTTTTTTTCTTACTGTTAATGGAAGGAAAGAAGAAACAAAGATAAAATGAAAGGGATGTTCATTTAATATTTTATTTAGGCATAAACAATAAAATTTATCACAGTTTAAATAAAATGATACATTTCTATAAAATAAGAAAATAAATGCAACATTATTTTGGCGCGTTACCCCGTTAGGATGTGCAAAATTGTTCATTGAATTATCAAGTGTATGATGTGTTTTTGCTTTCAGTGTGAATTCCATGATCAAAACAGATGTCTATGTGTGAAATTATCTATACATCAATTTGAAAAAAAGGTTTAAGTTTGCATACAAAAAGCTATTATTCTAATTCGGCCGTTTTGTATGATATATTCAAAATATTAAACTTGTTAAATACTTCAATGCATGACTTCAAAAAGGGCATTTAAATAAATTGAAACACGCTTCACATATAAGATTACAAAAAATTAAATGATTGACAGTCTTTAATGTATTAAGGCACAGTACGACTTTGGTTTGTTCTCTTTCAATACAAGTGTGTGCAATGGATATTTCTTTTGATATAATTATATACATTTATAGCAAATGATAGTTAATTAGAATGGCTTACAATAAAATACAGTATATGTAAAAATGCGTTTTTGGCATAAGGAGAAAGACATTTTGTAAGAAAAATTATAAATGCATTTTTTCAGACCTTCTATCATTGTAAAGTCACAAAGAAGTTTACCTTCAAGGATACATGGAATTCAAAATAATTCAAGGTAACAAATGCTTAATGCAAAGTTCACGCAGTGCCTTCCTATCCCTGTAGCACAAGAAGCCTGTATACTATATCGGAATTTATGCATGTGTAATGCTACGCAGGTCATATTATCTTTTTAATTATAGGCATTTCGGAAATGGAGTTTAGTTAGAAAATAGGGAATTACATACAATGTCCTGGTAAAGGCATAATACTATACATATGCTATACAGTATAAAGAGGACATTATTTAATTTAATAGGTGACGAGTATCAGCAAAAATGAAAGATGCATATCGCTAGTTTTCTTATTGTAACCAAAGAAAATTTCGTCTCAAGTCATTTCTATCTTATTTTGATAAGGTAAATGTTGTTTCAATGTTGTTGTTGTTGTTGTTGTTGCTGTTTTTGTATTTTTTTTCTCATAAATATCTACATAATATCTTGCAAATTCTATAACAATTACACGAATACATCTTCAACACTTGCTCACAATAAATCATACAGTAAGATGCATATACATTGGTTTTCACTTAGTTTTCTTTCTTTCACTGCTTGACGGTCTTCTGTTTGCAGATTCTTGGCGTAGTTTTTGAGGTTGGGTTTTCTTGCCTCCCTTTTGTTTGATATTTTTTGCCCTTGTTGTTGGACGTGACATACTGTTAAGTTTTACTGAAATATATAAAAAGAGGAAATCTATATCTGATGGATGGATTTGTCGATTTAACACATGTATCAACTGATGGGAAGGTCCAGTATTTGAATCAGAAATAAAGATGAAACTAATCTTAAAAACTTATATAGATTTGATAGGATAATTACTTTGCGGACGTATGACAAAAGTGCCTCACAAAAGTTCGTTTATCTTAGACACCAACAATCAATAGTCAATTAAGTTTTCTCTGAATTTGTCCTAACATTTCCGTATTGTAAACACTGTGTTAGACATCCCATTGCTCCTTCAAATAATCTGGACAAGACATTAGTGATATTTAGATCCATAATAGCAATTATTCCAAAATAAATATGACTTTATTTGTCGGATGTAAACTGCAGAAAGAACTGGATAAAACTAACAGATTATTCTCACTTAACTTATGTAATATATTATCTAAGATGGCATAATTATATAAAAAAAGAAATCAGATTTTAAACTTACCCATTAATTCTGGATTTGTTTCTTCCAAGTTATTTAAAAGAGCAGTGTAATGAAACTGGCCATTGTCAGGAAGTCCTGCAAACAAAAAGGAAACAATTGAAACTGTTGTCGTTTAGTCTGCTCTGAAACTATAAATAGACCTCTGATACTATAAATAGACCTCTGATACTATAAATAGACATCTGATACTATAAATAGACATCTGATACTATAAATAGACCTCTGATACTATAAATATACCTCTGATACTATAAATAGACCTCTGATACTATAAATAGACCTCTGATACTATAAATAGACATCTGATACTATAAATAGACATCTGATACTATAAATAGATAGGCAACAACCTTGCTAAGTGATTAGGCAGATATTTTTAATTTATAGGTAAACATTCATAATATCTAATTTCATTTAGATGATATGAAAATGAAATCCTCCTGGTGAGTTTCAAACTTGCTTACAATTGTGTAGATTGTTCTGATATACATGTATAATCTATACTTATAGAAAATATATTCTTTTTCTGTATTTTGCCACAAACACAGTTTTATTTTAAAGGCATATTATGCCTCAGAAACGAAAATATTTCACTTTTTAGAAAGGACAAAATAAGTTTCATAGTGTGTTAATAATAGTTTCGATAATAATAAGATAGAAAGTGAATCTGAAGGTGATGTTATTTGTTATGAAAGTAACAATCTAGTAATTTTACATACAAAATACTAAAACCACTAAATCTCTATAAATGCTAAAAAGAAACAGAAGCAAAAAAGGATTATCGTATGTGGCCAATGAGTAACTTTTTCGAAACTATAACAGGACATCAAGAATTTGAAAAATAAAGATGAAAGCATTTCTGTTGATAAAAAAAATGTGTACACCATTGCGTCAGTGTGAACCAGAATTTGTTATGGTGAGCAAGATTTTTTTTTCTATTTGAGGCATGCCAACGATTTGCAATTTAAATTATGTGAATTTGCACAGTTTTTTGTTTTACTGTTGGGCGAATATATCATCACATTCATTGTCGGGCATGATCGGGTACCTGTGTATAATCACCAACCTTTAGTAAGTAGGATAACATTTTTGTGAATCATTTAAATATAGTGACTGAGAAATGAAATGAACACAAATTAAATGTGACGGTCTTTTTTTGGAAATATTGAGTGGTTATAGAAGGGAAATGTTATACATTCTAAACAAATTTGTTTTTAATTTGGAAGGGGAATATGCTATTATATAGTCTGATCAGCTTTTAACACGTGGCTGTAAAAGTCAACAAAACGTATTAACTTTTTAATTTTAATCAAATAAACCTCTTTAAAGTGATTAAGATATATAGTTAAATATTTTAGTATTTAACTTTGATCCTTCCTGTTAAATATTATTACTCTTGAAATCGACCTATATAAACACATGGATATAATAAGGCGTGGGCTATTCTACATTGATTTGAACTCTTGAAATGTTACATAATTTTGATCGGTAAACAGACTACGATGGAATGGATTATAAGAATTTTTTAAATGAAATGACGTACAAATAAAGAAATAATGACAAGAAGAGTGGGTTTTTCCCATCACATTAATACTCTTACCCATCGATAATTAAAAAAAAAAAACAATAACACCAACAAAAACCCCAAAACATGTGTTAAATGATGAATAATTTGTCTAGATTGAAAGATTATCTTTTAATGATTTCTAGTTTTAAGTGCTGCACTTCAAATTTAATGTTAAGCGTAGTGAGGGTTTTAAAAATCAGATTTGAGCCGCGTCACGACAAAACCAACATAATGGGTTTGCGACCAGCATGGATCCAGACCAGCCTGCGCATCCGCGCAGTCTGATCAGGATCCATGTTGTTTCTCTTTCAGTTTCTCTTCTTGTAATAGGGTTTGTGAGCGAACAGCATGGATCCTGATCAGACTGCGCGGATGCGCAGGCTGGTATGGATCCATGCTGGTCGCAAACCCATTATGTTGGTTTTGTCGTGACGCGGCTCATTTAATGACGACAAACAGCTGGACAATGATTTAACTATGTTAAATAATGATTTATATTGCACAGCTAATTTACATATTGTGTAAGTATTAATTTATTTGTACATATTGGCTTATTTCTTAATTTTTGTATCACATTTGTAAATAATAACAATAATATTAACAACAACAACAACAATAATAATAATAATAATAATGATAATAATAACTATTATTATAAATTTTGAGGACATAGAAAACGTTTTGTTTGTGTTGTTTTTTGACTTGTTGTTCCCAGGACACTGTCGTTATATGCTAATGATTTTGCACTACAACCTTTGTGAAATATAGCACCAACTTTCACTTGACCTAGTACTATATATGGCTATATGAGTGGGTAGAACAGATGTATCCGACAAAAATAACAACAATTTTTATGATTAAAGCTTATCGAAAATAAATTGTTGACGCTAATAAGTGAAACGCTTCGAACAGAGATCCATGAAAAGCCAGCGACTACTAACCCGTATGTGCTCTTTTCGAAATGATCTCTATAAGATGTAACAGAGTATACTCATTACGCGCTTCAGAACCTGATATTGTTTCAATTTAAAACGGCTCAAATTGAATGTTACATATAAATATCTTTGATAAAACATAATTAACATCTTAAATTAAATACGCTTGGATAAAATGTAAGCTCTATTTTTTAAACTTTTAAAACGCACATGTCTAACAATCACTATGAGGTATCGATGTATTAGTAATCAGCGATGACTTTATATAAATATAAACTTATCAGTCCAAACAAAGCACTGTTTTACTACCGAATAATTTGAAAACAAAAATATAAATTTCCACACCTGATTTTAAAAACAAAGGTAATATTCAAGATGAGTACACTACTTACTTTCAACTCGTATAAGTATATAAATGCCCCTGGCAGTAACAACTTCTGTGGCATACTCCTTCGCTCGTCCAGATAGGTTCGTTACCTGTCCTTCCATGTCAACCAGGTCAATCGCAACTGAAACAAGTATAAGGTACATGTATATTTCAAAAATTCAGATATTTCGTGCTTTCCCTTTAACATTTTATTTAAACACAATAAAAATATGCAAGAACACTTAAATATGATATAATATAAAACTTAATTACTGTCGGACAAGACACGGTATTTAAAATGTAAAATGGAATTTATCTACAACAAGAATAGTAAAGATACTATTAACTATTAACATTATCAAAATTAGCGTCTACACTGCTGTTGCGGCATAGTTTCAAAAATGTAGCATTTGACATTTTTTTTTAAGATTCCAGTTCAAAAAGGCCAGACAATTGACTTTAATTGTGTAACTCACAAAATTAAAAATAGTTATTTTACGTATGAAAATTAATAAATAACGCTTTTTTCGTGTACAGAAATGAATTGAAGAAAGTCGATAAAAAACTGTTATATGATAATTACGTCATTAATGTTATAATCAATGAAGGTATTAAATTCAACGCAATTCAACTTTATTGAAGTAAATAAAGGCCTCCGGCCCAAAATACACATGAAAATAAATATAATATTGTATACATGTATTGAATGTAGTTGCATAACATTACATACGATAAGAATGAAATAAGTCAACAAGTGAAATACAAACACAGATAATTTAAAATTTGTTTCTTCATTTTGTGTGTTCATCAGCTAATAAAAATCTTGAATTGTTGTTTCGTTTGAAAATCTTGAATTGTTGTTTCATTTGAAAATCTTGAATTGTTGTTTCATTTGAAAATCTTGAATTGTTGTTTCATTTGAATACCAATTAAAGAGATAACTAGTTCGAATGTCATTATACTTAGAACATTGAAAAAGGCATGAAATTCACAATTAATAACAGATACATTATTTTGGTTAAATCAAACTAAACAGTTTCTTTCATGAAGGGGTATATTATTTTATCTTCCCATTTCAAACGTTAATTTATGTCAGAAACATCGAAACCTTGCAAGAGCAACCATAATATGTTCTTGGAATATCACAGTTAAGATAACGTTCATCTTGAAATTTTAAAATGGTAATAATGGTACGCAACATTTATATCAATATGCCATTTTTGTTCAAAACAATCTTTCAGTCGTTGACGAAAAGCTAAAATAAATATGTCTTTATTGCAATCTGTACATATCCAAAACCGTACGTGTAAAGTAGTAATTTTTACTTTAGATGCACAACAATTTCGACCGATCTCATTTAGGGGCTTTTACATTTTGTAACATTGTCTCGGATAGCTATGATCTGACATAGTCAACAATTTACACCAATATTTTATACAATTAACAAAATAAGTTATACACAATGGCAAACGTCCACATTCTCCTAAAACTATGCATGGTATTTGTCGTTTTTATACACCTAAACGCTTTTTACAAAATTTATTTTGAATTGCCTAGATAAAATCAACAAATCATATTGTCTGAACGGTCCGTCATTACTAAAAACAATAATTTCAGTTTAAACTAAATTTACCTCCATCCCATTATTTTTTAAAAGAATTCATCGACAACATTTAATTGTTGTTTTTGATTTAACTCCTGTTTCCGCGCAACTTGCAACATCATCAACAAACATGAGGCAAACAATAACGTGAATTTCTTGTGTAATAAATATACCAGAGTTACATTTATCGCGAAGCATATGTGCTAATTCATCAATAAAGAGAGCAAAAATTGTCGAACTGGATTTGTCTCCCTGTACTAAATCTGAGGTGACTACTAAAATACAATATCAATAAAATTGGAACGAAATATGATTACTCTTCCATTTTATTGGTTCATCTATGAATAAAACCAAAGTACAAATAAGAATACCGTGTAATACAGTCAACCCTGTTAACAAGGGTCTTTATAGTTCCAAAATGATCTCCGTGTCTATTGATGATTTTATGAGGTCAGTATACATTGTTGAGTACAATACTGAATTCTATTGGACGAGTACAAAACTGTCAAAACTATATTTGACGAGACGCTAGCGAGTATAATAAGGGTTTTGAAGATGTGTACAAGTCCAGTGGAATCAGTATTGTTCTCAAACATTGTTAATGTAGCCTTATTTTTACACAACCATTATTATGAGAGTACTAGCTTTGTAACTTTGATTACAATATGAATTTGATATGGATTTTTGGACTCTCAAAATGAAAACGAGTTTAGATGGAGTATGATATGCATTTGATAAAGGCATTTTGACTCTAACTATGAAAACGAGGTTATACGTGCTTTAATATGAAAATAATATCACCCTTTTGAAAACGAGACTAAATGGGATGTTACATGGATTTGATATGGATTTTCCCGACTCTAAACTTTTTAACTTTTAGAGTTAAATAGATCTAATAATGATGATTTCTATTGGAGCATCACGTGGTACAAATGCCGGAAGTGCATTGGTTATATTTTATAAGATGTAAAATAAAACATAGCAATGCAATGCTTAATGTGAAAATATATTTACTGACATTTATAAATATAGTTTTTAACATAACCAAGGATATCTCTACATCTTGATGTAGTATAAATCGTAGGTTTGGATGTCCACATAGATAGTATGTAAAACAACAACAACAACAAAAATAACTTACTATCATCGTCACAGTTACATTTTTTTCTTATCCATTCCATCAACGTGTGGCTAGAACACCAGGGGTTAAATATTGCTTCTTCATTATCTGTAATGATAACAGGAAAAAAAAACATTTAAAGACGAGAACATGATAAGTGTAACGCGGAGTAGAAACGCGGAAAAATAAAAAAAAGTCGAATGCGTGACAGAATTACTTGACATTATATGAGAATATAAATACGGGAAAACTGGACGAAATTTCATTTTCATTATTAAAAGACAAATTTGTTGTAAAAAACGATTTGTAATATTTGATTTTGTAATTTGTTTGAAGGCCATCTTTATGCACCCAACTACTTATTACGAATATTCTCGTTTGTGGCCAGATTTGTTCGAATGTCGGTTGACATTTACCTAATGTAAAGACAATACTGTGATAAATTTATTTCAGACGAAATGCTATCGTTTTAGCATTGTTGTTATAAAAAGAGATTTATTTACCATTTCACGGTGATTACAAAGACGAATCGATTCTAGATAGAATGAATAAAAGGGAAAATCGAACTGTCCGAGCGTTTCCCCAAATAAGCATATTTTACAAATAGATGCTTGGGAAGATAAACGGAATCTTGAACATGGTAAACTTTCAAGGCTTTGTTAGAGATAGGCAGAGTCTTAAAGCAGCATGCCTCCAGATGAGTGAAAATATTTCAATAAATCAAACTTTGAGATTTTAGGAAAAGTAGAAAGATTCAAGATTAAAGTAACAATTTATATGTTATGAGCGATTAATGGTGCATTTTTCATTATGTGTAACTATATTTCTACTGCATTACAATCACAGTGGGGGCACATTTTGCATATTTTCACCTCCTTTTTGTAACAAACGTTGGTTGTAAGCATCATTGATAATGTTTAAATTTCTTTCCTTAATTTACTATACAATATTATACATTTTATTTTAATTTCATTTTCAAAATTTTCATGAAAATAAGCATTAATCTGGAGGCGTGCTGCTTTATTATCAAAATCGTCATTTTTTTATGCATTATATTCAAACATCTCTCAGTAATTTTTCGTTGAGATGATTCAAATACAGTAAGATCAAACATAAGATATTGCTTATTTCTTCTTCCGCGACCTACCAAAAAAAATGAAATAAACACTGCTCCTTCCCCATCCTCTGCCTCCAAATAAATATTGCAAATGAAAGTATTTAACTGAACATGGAAGTAGCCTGTTTATATGAATCACATCTGAACAAGTTTTACATTTTTAGATTACAAATTGAAACTTTGGTTCTTAGCATCTTTGAACAAGTGTTAAGATTTACAAATAATTTTAATGTATTTGTTTTTAACTTTATTTTATTTTATTTATTTATTATGGGGTCAGCTGTAAATAATATGTTTATTAAAGAAATATTCGACATAAAAATTAACTTTTCCTATTTCCCTCACCTACCTATGTCCAGATTAGTTGCAGAGGGGAAACAAAGATATTTTCAGGCTGGCCTTGTCATGTCATGCTTATGTAACCATTAAGACAGAAAAAGTCCCACAAATAATTGTTTACTTTGTTTAGAAATTCTAACAGTGAAACTTATGTAGAAATACATCACTATGACAAAAGACGCTTTCATTTTTTTCTCAACTTGATTCAAAACTTAACGCTTTAATTAATAAAAAAGACACTCTCATTATGGCCATGTTATTTCAGTAACTGTTAAACATAATAATGCGAAAAGTATCAAGGTTTGTCAAATTAGTAACTCTGCCTGTGACTTTAAACACTTTCTTGAATAGATTGTATACATTTCTTTATAAAAAATATTGCAGAAATGTGTTAATATTATCATTATTCCTGTTATATATTCTACTGTGAACAATGTATGTTTATAACAATGTGCTATATATTGTTATCAGCTATACGAGTATGTAAAGTGAACAATGTCATACCCTCGGCTATTATCGATACCGTAGCATTGTATTGTTAACAAATGAACTCGTGGGATACGATAATATCCTTCTTTTGCCGTTCCAATACCGTTGCGGTAATTTGATACAGTATACAATCAATGGAACCCAACTATTTGGCTAACAAATTCATCGATATTGATTGATTATATCGGCTCATTTGATAAAGAAGGTATACGAAAATGTTTTGTAGTAAACTCCGACTAACATAACAAAAATCTGTTTTGATATGTACCCTGTTATTTTGAACAGTTTGAGTTTAATATTCACGTGTCACTTTGTAAAATTATGCCTTTTTTCAGTCCTTATTCATGTAGTTAGAAGGCAGTATGGTACATTCGTCTGATATAAACCAAATAACGGTGGGGTGTTGTTGTTTTTTTTATTGTCACCAGTTTGCTTAATAATTAATTTCACTTATTTGTTACTAGATATCCGTAAATTATAAAATAAGCTCTTACAGTTTGTGTTATATTAAGAGCAAATTAAGCTATTGAAAAAATAAACTGGTCTGATCTTAAGTAAATTTGATATAATCTTAGCATTGGTTTGCTATTTTATATTTGATTTAACTCAAGGAATAATTCTTATATTCATTGCTTGTTAAAAGATTTGTGTTGCACGTTGCACGTGTGTATCGGCTATGCTGTATGCCTATGCTTGTCGACGTTTGTTTGTTTGTTTCATTTTACGCCTTTTCCCAATAGTATTTCAGTCATATAGGCCCGGTTGTTTCTCATCTGGAAAGGTACACCAGTACTAGACTACCCTTCTCCGCGCTAAACTACCAAATCATCTCCCGGGGATCGAACCCACGCTAGAGAGGTAACTGGATTAGAAGTCATCGACTTTAACCCTTCGATCTCGGAGGCGGTGATATGAGTGAATTTTATGAAATCTTACGATCATGATTATTTCATAAATTGATAACCGTTGAATGTATAAGTTTTTCAAATGATATGTTTTCTTATTTTTGTCTGTTTGTTGATTAAATGAACATAAATTAATCATTTTGAATATACATTAATAACTTCATTTTTACTACATTCTTATAATGAAATACTGATCGAATGAGGAAGAAAATGTAAAGCACTGATTCCCGATAACATAAAAAGTAGATAAACCACGATAAATGATATAGTGGTGTTCAACCTATTGTAGTTATCTTAAAATATATAAATATTACAGCGTCTATTTTGATCTTGCAATATTTGACGTACACTTGATTTTTGAGTGCCGTTTGTTATATACAATGAGTAATAAAACATTAAGCGTAGACTAATGCCCTGATACTTCTGATTTACGATCATCTACTAAACATTCACTATCTTATAAAGTACTTGTGATTGGAAGATTTTGACTTCACGCTTTTAAATTCAATATAAATAAGATTATTTGTCGTTTTCTATGCTTAACATAAAAAGTAACGCAAACATTTCATTTATAGTACTGCGCGTTTGTAACGTTGCTTTTTATTGGATAAACGTTCATTTTTGTTTCTCAAATATATATATTAAATTCGTTAATAAGATTTTTCACTGGTTAAATGACCGACTGATCGTGGTCTGCATTGGTCACATGGGTAGAATCTGTTGTCGCCAGCAGGCTATGACCAGTCTTAGAATTGCCTAAACATAAAGTGAGTAAGTAAAATCTCGCTGTAACAATTGAGGACTGGTTGGAAAACAGGTATAAAAAAACTTCCTTTTAATTGGTCTCTGTGTATTTTAAGATTTACTTCTATAGGTCTATAGGTCATAATCAAAATCACAAAATTACACTACATATTAATATTAAACAATTCAACTGCATGGTGTCGTTTTAGAAAAAAATAAAAGATTTGACAATCACGCGTCTTTTTATGATAACTATAGATCAACAGACAAGCATAGGAAACTTCGGTCAGTAACACATTTTAAATCGTTGTGTTTAAGCAAATATTTTTAATGTTCACCGGTTGATAGGGATGATAATCTTAAACTGATGGTAAATTATAGTACATGTATTGATACATTTTACTCATTTTCTGCTGAAATCGAAAGTGATTAAAACCTCTGCTACCAGTTAACATAGCGCCAGACTAGCTTGCACTTCCCTACAGTCTGACCAACTCTTATACACTTAGTTAGCTAACTTTAAATTTTCATATCATTATCCGCAACGTTAATAATAGAAATGTAGATAGTAATAGCAACATTATTAATAGAATGTATTAGATTTAAAAGGTTGACGAGTTCATTTAAGAAATTACAGGGTAAAAGTTAATGCATGTTTATTGATCCCAGGAATGTTATTAGAAATGTTATAAGGTACTGATAAAAACGACAATATTTTAACGAGGTCATGGCAATGTTTCCCGAGCTCGACACTTCTGATATTCTGATAAAGATATTGTATAAAATAGATACTTAAAATAACCGACTTTTAAATCACTTGGATCTTGTATGAACTTGATATTATAAAAAAGAAGTTTTAATGAAAAAAAAGAAGTTTGTACATGTGATATTATTAGTAATGTGTTGATAACGAAAAATAGACAACACGAGAATACATCTTTAACAGCAACAACAACAAGAAACGAAACAACAACAAGAAACAAAACAACAATAACAACACATCTTACCTCCATATTTCACGATAATGAAAGATTTGTCCGGGTCTGAGTTAGATCCAGTCATTTTTATTGACTAGTTCAAGTTCATCCAAATATCCACACGTCCAAATATCTACACGTTCTCGTAACTTATCTACATCCAAAGAACCAAATTTTCTCGTTTATCATTCATTCAATCACTGTTAAATTCACATAAATTGATATAATTTTAACACTTGCTGCTGTTTCCAACCTGTGTATTATCAAATCTATCAAATGTGGTTAAATAGTTGTTAAGTATTGACCGTTTGTTAAAAAAATATAAAAGAAAACACCGGTCTACTTCACTTACTTTAGAAATAATTAAAGCCAATTTGAAAAAATAAATATTTCTACTTGTATACCAAATCGATCACTTTAACGGTGTGTCAACCAACGCGGTTGTTAAGAATTTAACAGTAGGACAAAATGAACATAAAACATGCTATTATGTGTACCCATTCAGAGTAATAATTTACGTTTAAAATTTATAGCTTTCAGCTCTGTAGAAGTTATCAAAATCCGCTTGTAAAATCTCGTTTCTGTTAAATCACTTTTAAGGCTAAATCTTTATTGATAGCGCCCGTAATTTAATCCGTCCGTAATCGTGAATAATTTGAACAAAAGACGAATAAATGGAAGACTTAAATATAAGATTTTTCAAATATCTAACAAATAAATTGGTAATCAAGGATAGTAGAATTAAGCTGGTGTTAATCCACGTTGTTATTTATTATCACGGTTTGTTTATTAACGTGTTTCAACATATCGATCCGGCCCATCACAGATAGGGTGGAAAATATTAATTTCTTCATAACTTTTCTATAACCCGGGCAGATTTCAGATAGCTATGGATTTTTGTTGGGGGTATATCAATAGGACGGCAGATTGATTTTACTCTGTTCGGATTTTCATTTCATTCGATCGATAATCTGATATCGCGTGCACAAAGATATAAATTAATCAAAAACAATTTCAAGTAAATCTCGTATCGATGACTTCTTGTTTGTTCTCATGAGCGGTTAAATAAGACTGAATGCGATTAAAACAAATAACTTTCTTACATATTTGTTTGTATCACGACTACAAAGTCCACATTCGTAACTGTTAAAGCCTACTTTTAAAAAAAAAGGTATTATCATGATATATTATACTACTTTTTTACTAGACAACAATAGTAGACCCTCATTGTACAATAAACTATCCCACATCAATTTTATTTTAATTTCTTTATACCATACTATGAAAATGTAATCGCATTTAAATCCAATATTTTACAGTATCGATATCCTTGATCTGACGATATTATTATTTGTCATTATCTTATATCAATAATAATGGTAAAAGGGCCCTTCTGATAACATTATTTTTTTTATTCAGATTTAGGTCATTGTGTTTTGATTTAATGATTTATATATTGCCATTACTGTTTAGCATACATACGGATTAATACAGTATTGAAATAAACCATTCCGTTCTTACATAAATGTATGGTTTTGGAAAACAGATCATATCTCAATCATTTCTACTTATTTTAATAATTTATTATATATTTTTATTTATTTACTTATTTTTTTATTTATTTACTGTTGTTGTTATAATAATAATAATAATAATAATAATAATAATAATAATAATAATAATAATAATAATAATAATAATAATAATGATAATGATAATAATAATAATAATAATAATAATAATAATAATTATTATTATTATTATTATTATTATTAATTATTGCATCGTACGGTCTATCAAATAAAATGTTGATACACCGATAAATGCGCACCAAGACATTTTCTTTAGTATCGTTTTACAATTTTATCCGCTAAATTCCTTAAATCCCCGACAACCTAGTGATCGATCAAATATTTATATCTCATAATACTATATCAATCAGAAGTTTATAAAGGCAGATAAAGTTATTCATCAACGGCTTTAAAACCGTTCTCTTATCAACTTTACCCTTTTTTATTTAATATTAAACATTAACTTTACTTATCATTATGTTAACGGCGAAACGTAATAATAACTGTTAGTGTGGATCACTAAAACCTATTTTTTTTCTTTATGCGCATGCGTAATGAATAATATCTTTACACGAGTTACGTGTTCTATAAATGTTTCATTAATTCTGTCTTAATACTAAAAACTTTGCCATTACGCGAAGGTTAAAGACACCTTCATTAAACCAAGGCTGTTTATTAATGAATACGAACTGAAACATATTCCTGAATAAAATATAATCCGATTAGTTGATACATATTGAAACACTTCAACCTTTAAACCCTTTACTTCATTAGCATATTGTTAAAAATGGCCTTTTTTTTTTAAAAACCTCCAGTTACAAGATCAAACTGCTATGAAACTATGAAAAATGCTTCAATACGGATGAAACTTGGCACAAATGTTGACTGGACCATAGCCTCTGAAACAGCATGCTCAATCTTAAATTTCCTTTTACCATGGCAACGGGGGACGTCTCAAAATTGCCAAAAATCATTATGATGCATTGTTTTTTTCCCCGTCAAAATTGATTCAAAATGCTGCAACTTCTCAATGGATGGAGATAGAGTAAAATCCTTTCCAGCGTTGGTTAAACCTTACGATTGACCTGAGGCCATTTTTAGTCTGTCGCATGTCCAAAATTCTCTTGGCGATGAGGTGGGCTGACACGCCCCCTTCACCCCCCTCCCCAAACAGAACGGGGCACATTCCTCGTCTGGCAAACCGTTGATGTACCTTTTTGATAGGGGGGTGGGGGGGGCGCCAAAAAAAGGGATCGCTTTTTTATCAACATTTCTCAAACGAAATAGTGTTTGGGGCCTAAATATGGCATTTTTTCACTGTTTCAGGCCTCAAAGAGGGGGGGGGGGGCGAAAAGCCGCCGTCAAAGCACGTCTATATAAGGTAAAGGGTTAAAGAAGCAGTTATATAAAAACTACGGAATCCAGTTAGTGTCATTGTATGTGTCATAAGTATGTCGCGCTTGAAATTTGACAAATGACACTTAACGCGACGCTTGATCCAATAAAGAGATTAATTCTGTATCTTTCCTAATATTATATATAATAAAACTGACAAATGAATGTTTTTATGAATTGGTTTTAGCATTTCAATTAATCGAATTTGATTTGATGTTTGTAGGTATATACGCAATATCCATACTTATAAGAGTGTTTAATCTTATACCATTCTCTTATAAATCATATAAACCGCCGATTCCGGTTATATTATTAGTTATAAAGATTATTTGCAGGTTATATGACCCTATATACATGTAAACGATTGTTTGTATCGATATCCCGAGCTGTTAAATGAACAGAAAATAGCTATTGTAGTTAGGAATTAATTTTGGTCTGAAATAAAGAAGCTAAAATCTTATAATAAAAACAGTAGTACGTTAAGTAAAGATGATTTTTTTAATCATTTTAAAGAATTATTTACGAGTAGTGATATTTTTAATGATGAAAATGTAGAGGCGAATTTAAGTGATGATAACTTTAACTCTAATGTTGTTTATGAGCTGGATAAGGATTTTAGTGTAGAAGAAGTTGATCATGCTATATCTTCACTTAAAAGAGGTAAAAGTGCTGGTGAAGATTTACTTATACCTGAAATATTTTTAGAATGTAAGCAATTTTTAGCACCAGTGATTTGTAAATTGTTTAATTATATGTATTCAAATTGTATATATCCTATTAGTTGGACTAAAGAAATTATTGTGCCAGTACCTAAAAAGGGAGACTTAAATGATGTAAATAATTATAGAGGGATAACACTTACAAGCGTTTTTGCTAAAATTTTCTCAATTTTATTAGATAATAGATTAAGGAAATGGGCTGATAGTAATAATTTATTGACAGATGTTCAATTTGGATTCCGTAAAGGAAGAAGTACAATAGTTTGTATTTTTGTTTTAAATTCTATCATAAACAAAATATTACACAATGAAAAAAAGAAACTGTTTTTAGCTTTTATTGATTTTAAAAAGGCGTTTGATGTTGTTTACAGGGACGGTGTTTGGTATAAACTTATAACAAATGGAGCTTCTTCAAAAATAGTTAACATGTTACGAATTATGTATGACAACGTTAGATCATGTATAAGGGTGAATGGTTCTTTGACAGATGATTTCCAAACTTTTATGGGCGTGAAACAAGGAGAGCCATTGTCTCCTCTTATGTTTTTATTTTTCATAAATGATATGTATAATTGTATGTTGACTCAATCTGATGATATTTTCAGTCTAGATGAAATACAGATGTTTATGTTATTATTTGCTGACGATACTGTTTTATTTTCATATACTGTTGAAGGTCTACAAAATTTGTTAAATAACATGAATATGTATTGTAAAGCATGGAATATTACTGTTAATACTGATAAAACTGTAGTCATGGTTTGTAAATCTGGAAACAGAACTCAAGATTATGATATATTCTATGATGGTGAAAAACTAGAAGTTGTGAGAACTTTTACATACTTAGGTGTGACGCTTTCTTCTAATGGTCGTTTTTATCAAGCACAAAAATCGCTTGCTAATCAAGCTTTAAAAGCTTTGTTTTCTTTAAATGCATTATTTGATAAAGTTAATTTTGAGATACCAGATAAATTAAAATTATTTGATACCATGATATTACCTATATTAAATTATGGATCAGAAATATGGGGGCTACATAAAGCCCCTGACATTGAAAGAGTACATTTGAAATTTTTGAAACAGTTGTTAGGTGTATGGCAACAAACTGTAAATACAACAGTGTATGGAGAATTAGGAAGATTTCCATTAATTGTATATAGAAAGATAAGGATATTGAAATTTTGGTACAGAATTCTTAAGAATAACGACAAACTTATTTATACAATTTATAGTATGAGAAATAATAATGATGTTTTATTTAACAAGTGGTCCAGTGATGTACGAGATTTGTTGAATGAGTTTCCGTTTTTATGGAATACTCAAAATATTACAAATGATCAACTAAATATTTTAATAGCACGAATAAAAGATCAATACTTACAACAATGGCAAAGTGAAATCAACAGTTTACCTAAATTAGAAACTTATTGCATATTTAAAAATGAACATGTTGCGGAAAAATATTTGTTGTGTGTTAGTAATTTAAATTATCGTACTACTTTATGTCGATTTAGATGTTCTGCTCACAAATTACTGATAGAGGAAGGTAGACACAGGAATATTCCAAGATCTGAACGAATCTGTTTACGTTGTAACATGAATGTTGTTGAAAATGAGTATCATTTTCTATTAGTGTGTCCCTTTTATAGAGAAATAAGATATCGTTGCCTTCCTAATTATTACTGTTCTTGGCCTAGTATCCAGAAATTTAGAAATATTATGACATCTTGCCAAAAAAGTATTATAAATAAACTGGCAAAGTATTTATACCTAGCTACATGTAAACGAGATACGTATAATCAATAAATCTGACTGTTTAAATACATATTGAATAATTACTATTTCTTAACACTTTTCTCAAAAATATTTTTTTGTGGATGTGTGTGTGTTTGTTTGGGTTATTCTCATTGTTACCAAATGTATTTTATTTTTGTTGTTTGTTTGTTTGTTTGTTTTCTTGTCATATTACATGCACATTATATCATATGTATGGCAATGAACATATTGTATGTTTATGCTGAATAAACTCTTGAAACTTGAAACTTAAACTTGGTCAAACACTTTATAGCACAAAAAAGATCCAAATGTGCATTATTTTGAAAGGAACTCCACTGAGGATTTGGACATGACTCTATTGGAAATATCTGTTCCAATTTTTTTTTTTGGCAACACTTCATCTCATTTGCTCACTCCCTCCTCCCCCCCCGACAGATTAACCATAATGAGCTAACGTGAAAGGCGTTAAAAAGCTTTTAACTAAAATCGGGCTAAAATCGCACTAAATAATGATTTTCAATTTCGTTCTGAGTATTTTTTTTTTTATAAATCAACAATTTCATCTTCTCGATTATTTTGCTTCACAATAAAAGTATATAGGAGTAGCCATTGTTTTACGATTTTAGAGACAGTCAATGATTTTACCTCTTGGCCACGGAAGCCCCAAACTATCATACATATTCTTTTAAGAGTAATTGTGGCGCATTTGATTTCCATTTATTTTTAATACTAAATTTATTTTATTGTCATTTTTATCACTACAATGTACTAGTTTATACTTGTATTTATTGTACGGGATTTCAATTTGACGATAATGTACACGAAGTATAATGATCCAGTTATTGTTCTATTATTTATCTGGGTAATCGGACATCGTATGGAATTTAACGGCAACCAAAATTTAGTAATATTTGTGTTTAAATTAACAGCAGAACAAAGTCTAGATTTTCTTCTTCAACAAAGGCTTCGAATGAAATCGAGTATTATTTAACCAATCAATTTCTTGTCATTCAAGTATCTAATACAAATACTTTACAATAAAAGCATACAGTAAAACAATAATTATGTTTTATAATCAATAACCATTCCATATCTAATGCATGGACAGAATGAGAAGATAAATAAAGTAATGTGTGCCGTATAGATTCGAGCATATTAAACTCGCCAGCATTAAAAAGCTTTACAATAAAAACAGATTGTTGTATATCCTGATTGATTGTGTGGTAATAAAGAATTGAGGACAGTTTAACGTTAAACTGTTGGCTGCTTTGTGTCCAACTAAGCATAGTTTTCACATTATTTAACTATGCGGCACAATAAGATAAGCAATTATAATATGCGTCATATCAACATATCGTGGTGCTGCTCTCATATTATATGGAAATTATTCCGGTGGCGAGGGTAAATAAACTTAAACACCCACATAATCGTGGTGCGAGCTACTTGCGATTAAATTACTATGAAATACAGAGCCATAATTACTAGTGCAAATAAAGCATGAATATATAGAGGATATTTGTTTAGTTCAGTGTAAGATCGGAATATATTTCACCGAGTGAGCACCAAAAGGTATATTTCACGAGTGGCGCAGCCACGAGTGAAATATGAACTTTTGGTGTTCACAAGGTGAAATATATTTCAATTTTACACTAAACTAAACAAATTTTCTTTTTATTATATGCAAAGAAACGTTTTAAAAAGACATTTAACCTAAAACTGAATGAAAAGCGCGCCAAATAATAATACAACGTGACGTCATTTACGACATCACGTCATTAAGTTGGTACCCAGTACTGTGTACGCTGGTATTTCACTGAAACAACGTAAGGGGCTTAAATTCAAAACAGTGAAATTATCAAAGTGGTAATTTCACTGTTTCAAACAGTGAAATTACCAGTTTTAAATCACTGATATATTTCTATAAACCACCAAAAAGCATGAAATAAATACTATAAATTCTTCATTTGATTAGGGGTTTATATCACCTTAGTACCATGTGATTCAAACATATATTTAACAATTATCAGACTAAACGTTAATTTTAATCAAGTAAAGCTGCATTGTATCATAGTTTGGGGACCTTTCTGTTGAAAATGTGTCAGAGTTAAATCGTATACATATACATGCACCGTGCGTTAACTGGAGTGCAGGTATTAGTTACCCGCACTCCAGAGCATGCCCATTGATTGGCTCATTTTTCTGGGGTTTACGTATTGTGACGGAAGAGAAAAGCGACATGAATATCATATTCTGATGCTCATTCATTGGTTACTTTTTTCTGGGGTTTCATATTGTGACAACAGGGAATTTATGTTTGACTATGATACAAAAGAGAAAGAACATCAAAACACTCAGCAATCTGATTAATACTCGGGGGCTACGCCCCCTCGTACAAATCAGGTAGCCTCATGTTTCGATGCTCTTTCTATTACATAATGCTATTTTATCGATTTTTTTTACATAGATAGGTATCAAAATACAATTATTAAGACGATACAAACGCTTTATTACCCCTCACCTTTTTCTTAATGTTAATTTCCCATAGGCCTCTGGAGATTATTCTTACTGTTAATGCAAGTGTACCATGTGACTAAGAATGTTGTACTGTTACATGTAAACAGTATAAAATCTGGTCACGTGGTCTATTTTCAAAATAAAATAAAATAAAATGGCCGCCATTTTTCTCTCGATTCATTCTTATTTTCGACGATAGAGCCAAGGGCATCACCAAAGTAACCATTACTCTCATAAAATTTAGTTCTTTGCACCGTAGAGTTCTTTTCGCATATAAACTATCTTTTTGTTAAATAGTCAAAAAGTAAACATCCGTTTTCAACGGAAGTAATTGTAATGTGAATAATTTTGTGTCAAACTGGAACATGCAGACGATTAAAGCATGTAACAAAGGATTATTTAACAATTTTAACCGGACAGATATCTATAGGATATCATCGTTATTTTTAAATGCACTTTGTCAAAAACAATGCGAAGAATTTTCTGGATGCAAAAAGATCAGTTTTCACAGATCAAAACCTTATAAATGGGTTAGTGTTTTGATTTCTAAATAAACACAGCTTATTGTATGTTTATGACTGGACTGGTAGATATCATCACTTAATTGCTTAAAGAATAAAAGAAAAACAGCTTCTCAAGTAGGCCTATAGTACACTTAAAACTTGCAAGGTAAGGACAGTTTAGTTATTGCTACATGTACTCTTGGTTTATTTTTGTTACAGTTAGATTTAATTTACAAATTCAGATCATCACAGTATTATCAACTTTCGTAAAAAACTAAGCCTCGGATAACAGTACATGTATTTTCCTCGGGGTGATATTTTTACTGTTACCCACAAACCCATGTGTTATTTATATAATGTTATGTTGAATATCTTTTTAAACAATAACGAGATAACTGTGACTTTTTTTATTGAAAAAAGAATAAAATTTTAATAGCATGTCATGTTACAATCTGTCAAGATGTGACTCTAACCGGTCCAAGTATAAAAGTTTACGACCAGGGGCAAGATTGTTGCCGCCAAGTATAAAAGTTTACGGCCAGGGACTGAAGACAGAATGGCCAAGTATAAAGGTTCAAGGTCAGGGGCTAAAGACATTATGGCCAAGTATGAAAGTTTACGGCCAGGGGCTAAAGACATAATGACTCAGAGTTAAAGTTTATGGCCAGGGGCTGAAGACATAATGACCAAGTATGAAAGTTCGCGGCCATGGACTGAAAACAAAATTGCCGAGTATGAAAGTTCATGGCCAGGAGCAGAAGACATAATGACCAAGTATTAAAGTTTACGACCAGGGGCAAGATTGTTGCCGCCAAGTATAAAAGTTTACGGCCAGGGACTGAAGACAGAATGGCCAAGTATAAAGGTTCACGGTCAGGGGCTAAAGACATTATGGCCAAGTATGAAAGTTTACGGCCAGGAGCTAAAGACATAATGACTCAGAGTTAAAGTTCATGGCCAGAGGCTGAAGACATAATGACCAAGTATGAAAGTTCGCGGCCATGGACTGAAAACAAAATTGCCGAGTATGAAAGTTCATGGCCAGGAGCAGAAGACATAATGGCCAAGTATTAAAGTTCACGGCTATAGACTGAAGACATAATGGTCAAGTATGAAAGTTTACGACCAGGGACTCAAGACATAATGGCCAGGTATGAAAAGTCATGACCAGGGGCTTGAGACATAATGGCAAAGCATGAATGTTTACGGTCAGGGACTAAAGACATAATGGCCAGGTATGAACATTCACGGCCAGGGACTGAAGATATTATGGCCGAGTATGAAATAGTGAAAAACAGAATCCCAAAAGAAAGCCCAACAAGACAAAATTTAAAATGTTGCAGACTCGGTTTGATTGAGCCTGTTCATGGACGGTAATTCGAAAGTGAAAGTTACCGTTCACGCCCTCTAGCACCGGCTTTAGCAGAATTCAACATTTAAACACAAAAATTGTGAAATTTTGAATTTTGAAACATCCGCATATGTGTTCATACGGCGGTTATCATGGAACCTTCAATGTGACACAGTAGTATCATTCCTTGAAAAGCGCCGTATGGTCCCCAAGTAAAAGAATGTGTATGCCCTAAACGAGAAAACAATGGGCGAAACTAAATAAAACGAAATTTTGAAAGCGGATCTGAGGTTATGAAGCCTGCATATGAAAGTTCACGGCCAGGGACTGAAGACATAATGGCCAAGTTTAAAAGTTCACGGCCTTGGGCTGAAGATATAATGGCCAAGTATGAAAGTTCACGGCCAGGGGCTGAAGACATAATGGCCAAAATTAAATGTGTCTTACGACGGACAATACAAAACATTATGCCATTGATCCTTTTAAATTATGCGCTGGCATTAGATTTAAGTAAACGTTATGCAATTCAATGTAAAACAATAAAACACTTATTTATGTGAAATATTAAAAGTACTATACACCAGTACATCTGATAAAGGAGAAAGAAGGCATTTTTATTCGTTGAAACGTAAAATGTGCTGTTTTTGGCAGATGAATCATACCGTACTGTATACATGCCTTAAATTCATCAATGAGATAAACCTGCTGTTAAGACCAGATATAAAAACCCTTTAGTGGTTTTTATAGTACTATGTAGCATACGTTATATGTGCTCTCACAAGTTAACTAACACGCCCTCACTTGAAATCAAGATTTCTTTTAAGTTCATTTTAATTTCGTTATTTGCTCTACAATATCAAAATATATGTCTAATGATTTAAGTGTAAATTAGTCGTAACAATCAAGCACATTATAGTTTTATTCGTGGCAGTATATAAAGAACAAGAATTTTTTTATTATCGTTTTTATTTTTAGGCACAATATCACATTTTGCTCTGCTTAGCTCATTTCAAAAATATTTAAAAAGGGAAAATATCTGGCTTTGATGTCTATTGATCAATTTAACAATTTTGATAATTATTATTCTTTTAACTTGATAAGAAACAACTCATTCTTTCTTAATATGCAAACATCTTATGGAATATTCCCATTATTACAGGGAACCTTAAGGAATTCACCTATATCTTAATGCTGGACTTATATACGTTCATTCATTACTTATATTACAACAAGAACAATCACATGACATTTTACGAAAATAAATGTTAAAACTTCACATTTTGTATCTCATGCTTACTAAAATTGTTTTCTATGAAAGAAAGTCATAAAGAGAATTCAAATTAACAAGTATGTATTTCTTTAAAATAAATGTCAAAGAGTTTCGACAATCATTATATGATTTATCTAATTCATTTATAGGATGAATTGTTTTATTGAACGTTTGAAAAAAGTTCCTTAGTTCTTGTTTTTATTTTTCTATTCAATATTGAAGATGTTCTCATGCATAGCTCATCATCACACATTATTTGCCAAACGAAAATCCATTGCCAAGGATGTGACCAAATCTCTTTTTTGAACCGAGTCGCTTTCCAAACCGAAAACCTCTCCCTAAAACGCTTCCCCAACCTCGCTTTGATAGGTCATCATATTTGTCAGTATCACCGAATAATTCTATCATCTGTCCATCACATGTGTAATAAACTATGTCTTCATCATCTCCTAAGATTGCTCTTTCGTCACTTGAAATGTCATCAGCATTAACAAATATATGCCCCACTTCATCTATAAAAAATTTGACTTCTTGGTCTGATGAACGTTTCTTTATAACTTTAGGACTTGTATCGTCATCATACGAGCTTTGCATTTCATTTTCTAAATCAACATGGTGGGTGATCAATTGCCCGGCGCAAGAAAATACTTTCTGTTCACGCCTGTCTATAAATTCCGAAAACACCTTGTCAAAACCCTCAATTAAGTCCGTCCTGATAAAAATATTTCCATGGTTGTCAATAAATTGACTGACCTCTGGTTCTATATTTTGTTGATCAGTATCTCCTCTTTTCCCAAAGCTAAACCCATTCCCTAAAATCAATCCAAATCTTTTGTTATTTCTTTTTCCAAACATGTAGCCTCTTCCGAGCAGAAGGCCAGCACGTTTGATTAATTGCTGATCATTCTCTAAATCAGCCGTAGAATCAAATCGATCTAACCTGGGAAAATCTGAGGACCTTTTCCCAAATGAAAATCCTCTACCAAGAACAAGTCCATACCTTTTTCTCGGGGAAGGGTCTCTTCTTTTGCCAAATGAAAATCCCCTACCTAGAACATAGCCAAATCGTTTGTCCCTATTTTCCATATCACGTTTCCCAAATAAAAAGCGATGACCCGGACTGCTATGAAAATATCTTTTATTGTGTGTGAAGTCACTGGAATCATCTGCAGTATTTTCAAGATATTCATCATTTGTGTATACATGCTCATCGTTATCAGATTCAATGTCTCTCTTTCCAAATGAAAACCCTCTGCCAAGAACACTTCCAAAACCTCGTCTTGTGTTATATTGTCTCTTTCCCGAAATATACCCACGTCCGTTATATCCAGAAAACAAACGCTTATCGATTTCAGATGGCGGTACATCGTTCTCAATAACAGGGACCCTACTTATCGAAGCTTGCAGACCAAGACCACCAGGTATAGAGTTCGGTTCAATCGTTTCATCACCTTGTCTGAATGGAAATCTTTTTCCAAGAACGTTTCCATAGCTATGGATGTATCTTTTCGTTCTTGTATCTCGTTTTGATCTTTTGTAATTAAAGTCACTACCATATATATTATTTAACACCCATTTCTTTTCATCTACTGGTCCAGAAAGATCTACAAATTCCATATCTTCATCAAAATCTTCATCATTGTCTCTTTTTGAAGGTGCTTGCTCGTTGAATATGTCTTGAAAATCATTTTTGTAAGCAGCTGTGTCGTCCTGCTCATAAAGTTCCGGGGCACGCTTTCCCAATGCAAATCCTTTGCCAAGAAGGGAACCATAACGCTTCCCAAAGCTCATACCGTGCCCTAGAATAGAGCCAAATCGCTTTCCAAAACCCATACCTTTGCCGAGGACGTGTCCGTATCGTTTTCCGAAACCCATTCCACGACCAAGAACATTACCAAACCGTTTTCCAAAACTAAATCCATTTCCGAGCACGTAACCAAATCGCTTTTGTTTTTGTTCTTCATTTTCAATTTCATCGGATGCAAAGTCCTTCATTTCATTTAATAATTCGTCTGTGCTATTTTTTTCTTCAGTTGAAGCATCTACTGAGAACTTAACTTTATCTTCTGGTGCACCATCATTATTGTTTGAATTAATGCTGTCCGACAAACCTGAAAGTTTAGATGATCGTAACATTAGCTTTATGTAGTGTCACAACTATGTTATGTTTTCTGGCATTTTGTACATCTTTTGCAACAGTACACATTTGCTAGAATGATCAAAACCTATGATAAAAAAAATGTTATCCAGAAAATTTCTTTTGTTTAAGAAGTACTAGTATAATCATTTTATCAACATGATCTTTGATTTAAAAAATATGACATAAAGAAACAAAACTAAGTTTCTATATTATCTTGATGAGACGAGAATAAAGATCAACAAGGCAAAGGCAAAGTTCACAGGACGCAACCCTTTCTTCGGTGAACAAGAAACATTCATTTTACACACTTAACACACATATTTGCATTTAGAGTAGAATGTGTCTGATCAAAGCAATTTATGCATAGATCAAGTCAATTCGTTCTTACAAACAGACCTTGAAATAAAAAAAATAAAAAAGTCATACCGTTTTATTATAAATACGTGAACATAAATAAAGGCAAGAAATATGATTAAATTGTAAACATAAACCAGGATTTAATTATATACATAAACCATAAAATAAAAATAAAATGCAAATATAAATAATGATTATTCTTTTAAATTAAAGTATTTTATTTTAGAAACAGCCATGTACATTTCATAATACAGATTCTTGGTAAACATATAGCAACACCAACTGCTATGTGGATAACATGACTTCGCGTTGAAATTAAAATTGCACTTCTTTATTGAAAGACAGTTTTCCACCAAACTGGGGTTTATCAATAAAGATGACGTTTCAAACCTTGGGAATAATTTACATTGAAACATATGAGTATAATTTACAAAAATAAAAAGTACGTGTCAATAATGCTGTAATTGTAAATGTTGACGAATATTTGATGTATTCGATATTTTGACATCTTGGCGGTGTAACGTTGCTTACAAAATAATGCCTGTCTCATAAACAAATTCAGATTATAGGTTAGGACGCAAACAAATATAAAGAGGGACAAAACAAATTAGATACACACCCTTCATTGAAACATAATTTTGAAACAGAAAGAGCAAACTCATTTTTTTTTTGGCTAATGCCAGCACAAAATAATACAACAACTCTAGATGATCTTGAATAGTGTAAATTAGCGTTGCTTTTTAAAATATGTCCCATTTCATTTCAACTGTTCATAATTGATACATTTAGAGAAATAATCATACTTTCTACAGCTCAATGTTACCTTTGGTTGTGTGGAAGTATTTAATTTAATGTGATATCACTCTCAAATCTGAAATATATTGTTATTTTTATATTCTTTTATTTATTTGTATTAAAGATCCTGTATGTTGTAATTGAGGTTGCATACCACACTTTAGTGAACTTATATATATGTATATACTTATGCTTATAAAACAATTTTCAAACATCAAAGAATATGTAAAATATGTACCGCAAATATTTGACATATTATGTGTAATCATTATAATATATGAATTCATTTCTTTTTGAAAAAATTTACTTGGACTTTATAGAATTTACATTTTTATTACCTCCCTATATTTACATGAAATGTTTAATTCGGTAATATCTTTATAAATAATGCTGTATGGAAAATTGATAAATCTTAATTTGAGCATCATAATTATGATATAAAACCATGAAAAATTGTGTTACAGGATCTTTAATGACTTCAGTATAATGACAATATCTTTTCATCTTTTAAGTCTATTTAGCAATATAATTTGGGACATTGCCTAGTGGTTAACGCGACGGTCGATCCGTTATTTCATTGAGCACGCATTTCTCAGTATTGTTGGTTCTAGGAACGGATCTAAGAGTGTTTATAAACTTACAGCTTCCTTCAAAATAAAAACAAAATAAAAATGAATTTTATATAAAACAAATAAATAACGAAATCTTTGCAAAAAATTACGGGTCTTATGAGTAAATATGCACGATGAAAGATAAATACTATAGAAATGCAAACAGTTGAAAACTACATGCGTCATTATACTTTTTATCCTTAAAAAGTATTCACATTTATTCCAGCCATAAGAAGTAGTTTCTCGTGTCATAAATAAACGATATTTAGAAACTTGCTTTGGCAATACTTAATTACGAAAAAGTCACCAGCAATTATTTGATAGTAAATGAAAGAGGAACAAAGTAATGTATTATTCCTCTCAAGTGGAAATAAATAAAACACAATTTGACAGGGCTGAATCTGTTTTTGCAGTGTTTTCTTCCATTTTTGCACTTGTAATTCGCATACAGACGACATTTGAAATGGTAATTAATCCTTAATTAATCATAAGCTTTGTAAATGTAATCATTCCCGCTTTCTTTCATGTATTTCAGGAAGATTTGCTAGGAACTATGGTGATAACAATGGTACAAAACATTTTGAATTGAAAAGGTCACAATTGTTTATTTCAATGCAATCAATCAAAGGGTGAAATTATTGCCCTTCCCATGATACCTAGTCTGAAAATTTCCCTCTTCTATAAACAACTTACTGACAATCAAAAAAACTTATATCGTTGCAATGTTAAATGACAAGAACTGTATGCAATGCGGGAAGATAAATGCCACATGGTTATACAATTGCATTAGACTGCATGCAGATTCTGAAATAAATGCAATAAAAGATAGAATCAAAGTTTTTGATATGATTAAAATTCATGCAAAAAATATTCAATAAAACATCTATAACATTCCCAGTATTTTGTGATACTATTCTGAATTCAGCGTGACACACTAAATTTCACCCAAGATAAAGTAGATATAATACACATAATGTACATATACAATACTTTCAAGAAGGTGTAGGGAAGAAAGTAAATGTTTTTTTTTAATTAAGAAAATAAACAGAAGACTTTGGACAACTTTTCTGATGACACACCATTCATGTATTATTAATTGGTCATAGTAAATCTTACAATGTATAAAGAAACGAATTCGTGTATTTTATTTCATTAAGCGATTCATAATAACTAAAATGAGCCGCGTCACGACAAAATCAACATAATGGGTTTGCGACCAGCATGGATCCAGACCAGCCTGCGCATCCGCGCAGTCTGATCAGGATCCATGCTGTTCGCTTACCAACTCTATTACAAGTAGAGAAACTGATAGCGAACAGCATGGATCCTGATCAGACTGCGCGGATGCGCAGGCTGGTCTGTATCCATGCTGGTCGCAAACGCACTATGTTGGTTTTGTCGTGACGCGGCTCAAATTATTTTAAACGTGCGCTCGCATATATTTCAGTTATTAACGCCTATCTAGATTAAATATTAATCGTTTCTCAAAGAAAGACAAGGTCTCAGAATCAGAAAATTTAATTAAAAGTTGTGTTCTCCCCACGAGCTCACGTGCATGTTATGTGAGGGTTGTATAATATCATAATATAGGAAATAATTTGGACTTTATAACTTCAAACACTGACAGCACAAACAGAATCAACAACAGACACGATCCAAGCTTAATTTTATAATCCTTTTTGTTCACAGAATATACCGGTAATTGTTAAAATTTAGGATTAGATACATACCTTCTGTATATAATCAGACTCCAAATGTACTACTGTTTTTTAATTTTATGTCTTGTCAAAATGTAATTTTAAGTCATTACAAAACTATGTATTTGTATTTTGCTACAAAAGAATGAATATTATTTAATTGACTTTGTATCATAAATTATGTCTAAAATAATTTTGCGTATTGTTCTGTTCTCTTGACAACACATATATCATATTACCTCACATGACTGTTATATTATAATTATGTATTATGTAATATGACTGTGTATGGGCTGCTGGCCTGATTATACAATAAACGTTTGAATTTTGATATTTTTGTTCAAATTTAGTGAAGTAGTTTTCGACAGAAATTCAACTTTAGATAAAGTACTTACACCAAAATTCTTAAAGAAATGTTGCCGTTACATACAAACCACATAAGAAAAGGTAATCAATTTATAATTAATCACATACTTCAGTATTGTAATTATTCCGTGGACAGAAATTACTTCAATTCCCAAGATATTGTATGAGGATTTTTTCTTAAAACTACTTGTTCACAAATAAGGAAATGATTTGAGCCGCGTCACAACAAAACCAACATAATGGGTTTGCGACCAGCATGGATCCAGACAGGCCTGCGCATCCGCGCAGTCTGATCAGAATCCATGCTGTTCGCTATCAGTTTCTCTACTTGTTATAGGGTTCGTAAGCGAACAGCATGGATCCTGATCAGACTGCGTGGATGCGCAGGCTGGTCTGGATCCATGCTGGTCGCAAACGCAGTACGTTTGTTTTGTCATGGTGCGGCTCATAACGACTTTGATTTGAGAAGGTCGCATAATTATACATTATGTAAACATTTTTAGAATAAAAAAATCCTATCTGTCACAAAAAGGTAATAATTATTTTCCCAAAATAGCCTTTTATAATTATGAGTATGAATGTATACATGCTTCTGTGTACAATTCTTAGAGCCAGATATTCCCTTATGTGACAACGAATCCGTTGGATTCTATTTTGCAAATTACATATAAATCATATACAATAAACCATCAAAACTAAAATTTTCATTGAGAGTTTGTATATAGTTGCATATGAATTTACATAACGTCATAAGCATGCAATTAATTTATACAATGACCACGGGAATGCCGTTATTTAAAGCACGCGATTTGTCTTACAAGGTGTGAGTCAGGATTTTTTACACAAGTGCGCACAGTTTTTAAAATTTTAAAAAAAATCGTTGTTTTCTGTTAATAATTAAGAGGCTGTTTTCGTTAGCATTTTGGTTTTCGTATTTGTAAATCTGAATATATCTATTTTATTTGTACATATTTATATTTGTTATAAATGTAAATTGCAGAGGAGAGGTTTTGAAAACAACTAAAAAGACAGGCTTCATAATTTACTTTTGTGTCACAACAACATAAACAAATACAATTTAAATGAAATTCATGACGAATGACGTCTGATTACTGTTAGATCAAGGTATTGTTAGCATGATAAAATTGTCAATCCAAACATAGATAAGACATGACAGTTCAGCGTAGAATGCTTTTGTCGTTTGGTATTTGCATACAGACGACAAATGAAATGGTAATCAAGCCTCGTTTTATCCCTAAGCTTTGTGCTTATAATGCTTCCATGGATTGAAATTGCCATCTTTCCCAAGATATTTCTGTGTTTGTAAAGCCGTCGTGGAATTGGTTATAGACAAAACGAGAAAAATATATGTAGGAAAAAGACAACGATAATTTAAAAAGTTCAAGGATGGTGGAACAATAACTCGAAAAGCAGATGAATAAAAATGAGAGAAAAAGATACTGAAACAAAAAACAGATAAGTGACAAAGTTGACATTTGCAAACGGTAGAAGCTATCTTAAGGTGTCCACTACAAACAAAGCAATTAAAAAGAGAGTAACATTTTAATTGTACGAATGAATTAATTCAATAAAGCTTATAATCATGATATACATATTTGAACGCGTTTGAAACGCATTGAAGTATTTTATTATGAATATTGCACACTTTGACTATATCTATGAAACGTCGGTTAAGAGAGTACTATACATATTACACTTTTTAATGAACTTGACATTGTTTTATTTTTTTATGATTATCTTAAAAAATGCTTTTAATTATTGATCCGAATATTTATTTTCCTTATTGATCCATTTATTATCGTATTTTATTATTCTTATTTAAAAAACAAAAAGGTCCGACCGACCGAACGGAAGAACAAATCTAACTAAGGAAGGAAGGAAGGAAGAAAGGAAGGAAGGAAGGAAGGAAGGAAGGAAGGAAGGACACATCAACCAACAAACCATCCAATTAATTAACATAAACAAAATAACGCATTATAAACAAGAAACTCACTATTTTGATATAAACAAGTTTTACGAAAATATCAATCAGTTAAAACATGAAAATCTACTTTTGAGAAGTGTTAACTGCTTCCAAACAGACTTGTTTATATACTAGTAATTACTTTAGCGGTTTAAGACAAGCACGATAATTTCGCAACTAAAACTAAAAATATTGCATAAATGCACAGGCTTATTATGTGAATAAAGTCTATAAAATACAAAAAAAACTTTGGTAAGCCATATTATACTGTAAGCGAACATGCATTGTTTTTTTAACGAAACGTCAATCTTATTAAATTAATCTCAGGAAATCGATATGTTTTTTGTTTAACGAAGCAGGGAAATTAAAGAAAGATAGCATAACTGACTATAACACGGACGTATAACGTATAACGAAGAAGTGATTGTTAAATGACGGAAAGATATTAACCAGAAATCATATAGAAAGAATAATTTAATTTACATGTACGACGAATTGGATTACATTGATTATTTATCATATAGGAAACGTAGCAGAAACACTCTTAGAAGAAATAACATAATTTGAATGTATGTTGAGAAACGTTCAGTAAAGAAACAAGCACTTCATAACAAATTATTATAATGATGAGATTACATCATGGTTTTTAAAGACATGTAATACATACTTTAATGAAGACTTATGACCCAATTGATTTTTGCGGTTGTTTTTTTTATAACTACCACTAGCGTAAAAAAGCTAGACGACAAGTAGCCATTTTTTCTTGTCCTGCAGCGTAAGGAAGACAGGTCGCACGGCATCTTGACGGATTGAAAAACAACAGTGCGATTTTCTCAACACATATTGATGATTTTTTCCGTTCGCTGGAGCTGTTTAACGGAGAGCATGTTTAGGTTAATCGGTGTGCTGATGTCTTTCCGCTTGAACTCAGATCTTGCACCAAAAGGAAAACTTACAATAATTCTTTTTTTTTGGAAAAGATACTCATGAACCATGAACATAAATTTTGCGTCATTTTAAGTCCAGTTTTGCTTTATTTCACATGCCTGAACTTTCATGTTAGCTTTAATCTATGTAAGCTTACTTTGTGAATAATTGTCACATAATTACTTTTTATGAAATATATCGCCCATTGACTTTAATAAGGCACGGACATTTTTAGTACAGGAGTGACAGTAATGAATTATACCGGCATATCGCTGGTTAGGGCAATTCTATGTCATCGACTGTACTTGGTAATTCAAATACAAGTCAATCCGATACAATCCCCCTATATCGAATTTTGCCTCATTTTCAAAGACATCAATCAATATTTTGTATTGTGGCCTGTGACCTTTTACCGCATGAATGTATTTTTTCCATTCACACCTTGAGGCGCTTGTAGCTGTGACTTGATGCGCCTGCTCGGGATGCATCATGGAAAACGTCAAAATACCCGGTTTTGACCAAATACTTGTGGGGATGTCTTTTATTGAAAGGAGAGCATACTATTTTTTGTCTCTAATCTTTCAAACAAATAAATATTCAAATAATACCATGTCATTATTTTGCAAGTAGCGCGACCGAATCATTAACGTTTCGGGATCCAAACTGTTTTGTTTTTATATATACCGTATTGACCTAACTTAAACAATTTTACTGTAAAAATGTAAAAATAGAAAATTACACTTCATTTTGTCGTTACTAGTCCAATTTCCTGCCTTTACTTATAACAAATGAACAATCAAACGGCGTGTCTGGTCAACATTGATTATTATCGTCTTTTTACTCTTGTCAATTTTCTGTCAATTTGCACGGTAAATAATGCAAGTAAAGCTTTCATGGTAAAACTGTCATCAATGGCCGTATTACTACTACTTTTAAGCTTTAGTTATGAAGGACGACCTCGGGTCCATCCATGAATTATATCAGGCACAAGCGAGCACCTGAGTAGAACCTCTGACGTTCCTTTAACTGGATTGATCGCTTCCTCACATTAATTTAAATTCCCCTGGCTAAATTCAAACCTACAACAATGAAAGGCAAGCGGTTTGATGTCAACGACCTTAACAATCCAGCCACGGACGCCCATAATGGAGTATGAATACGTGTCTCGTCGTGTTATAAAGCAAGTTTCATATCGCTTAGGTAAGAAATGAAAGAAATCTAGAACCGTTCTTTACATTTAAATGCGTTGATTTCAACTTAATTCTGCTGGCTCATTAATAAACTTGTCAGCTTCAAGTTTTTATGATTGTTCTTTATCGATGTCGGGGATATTAAGGTTGTCAGCCAACAGACTAAAGCCTGGTCATACTGAACCAATAACCTGGTTCTATATTGGTGGCAAAGATTTATTCACTTAGTGCGAATACCAAAATTACTCTGAAAAAGGCTATAACGCATTAAAACAAAATTTAAGAAAAACAACACGCGACACGACAAAACCAACATAATGAGTTTACGACCTGCATGGATCCAGACCAGCCTGCGCATCCGCGCAGTCTGATCAGGATCCATGCTGTTCGCTATCAGTTTCTCTACTTGTAATAGGGTCTGATCCTGATCAGACTGCGCGGAAGCGCAGGCTTGTCTGGATCCATGCTGGTCGCAAACGCACTATGTTGGTTTTGTCATGGTGCGGCTCAATTATATATTTGAAACAATGATTCCGGCAAATATACCAACAAACACAATTCAAAATAATATGAAATAAATAATAAATAATAAATCAGTTAAATAAGCTTTTTATAGAATAAAATGAACAAAAATAAAATAATGTACATGTATAAATAAATTTAACCATTATGCCCATGTTATCAAACTTACCAAGTATGCCCACTACCACCAGTACCACACCAAGGAATCTCATGACGAAAAGTTATCTGAAATATATAATTTAGAAGAGTAAAACATGTAATACTGACAAAGATGAAAGCCTTATATCCTGTATTAACAGTTTTCTTTCTGTAAACAAGTTGTTTAAATAAAAACAACAACAACAACAAAACAAAACATTTCTTTTTAATTTTGCTTCTTGAGTCTAATGAATATGCCCGAGAAGGATTGGTCGTTCCCGCTTATGGAAATCTACCTGGTTTCACCGTACCGTAAAGCATTCACCCCGTTTTGTATCGTTGCTTTTTTTTTGCCTTATTAGGAGTTTCTTTTACTTTATAAGCTTAAATGTCAAATGATTTTGTATCGTTGCTTTTTTTGCCTTATTAGGAGTTTCTTTTACTTTGTAAGCTTAAATGTCAAATGATTATGCCATGACGCAAAAAAAATTGTAGATTTTTAATTATGATGTATTTCTACAGGGGATTGTCTCAGCATGTTTTGTACACACAATTATCTGTCCAAATAATCTCTATCATGTTATCTTTCCTCATTATCTGCCTGGCTAATACTGTAATCTAGACAAAGGATTATTTTTCTGTGTGGAGAAGAATTGTTAAATGGTCCGTACATTCTCGAGAAGAAGTCTTCAAAAGGATTACATGTATTCTGCTGGTTGGTCACTGGCAGAACTACTATGGGGTCGCTATATTTTATTTCCTTAATTTATTTCATTATTAATGAATTTAAATTTATTTATTTATTTATTTATTTATTTATTTATTTATTTATTTATTTATTTATTTATTCGTTCGTTCATTTATTTATTATGTGGTTTCTATATTCGAAAAACGTTTGAATTAAAGTTAAAAGCCATAAATCCTTCATTAATAAATACATAACGAAGAGTTTTAACCACTTAATTAAAGATATTAGTAGTGGTCGGTCTAGTCCGTTTCTCCCAATTTTCATGAAGAAATAGTCAGAGTAAATATGGCGCCGTGTATATCCAGTAACGCAAGAACGTGCAAAACAACAACAACAACAACAACAACAACAACAAAAAAGTGAAAGTAAAGCTCGATCTATGATACGTTATTGCCAAAACGAGTAACACAGAAAGTAAACGGACCAAAATAGTTTATCCTTATAAAATGTTTATCCTAAATGAAATTAAAAGAAATGAATAAGCGCATACGCATATGACCAGCATTATTATTTTCCCTAGAATATGTTGACTTTTTAAAGTAATTCGCGAAAATGAAGACCTGACTACCGCTTTGGAGGCGACTTTTGTGTTTCGTCAAAATTAATAAATACATTAAGGCATTTAAAACTTCATTTTTCTTCATATTCGGTAAATATTAAACATTTGCTAAACTACTTGTGCCGTACAACACTTTAAGGAAAAATTCGACATACCTCGTAAAATGGTCTCATTCACATTTTATCTGCAGAATTTAAAATAATATAGCACGAGTTCTTTGGCAAATGTCTCAGGAACATCGAATGAGAAAAAAAACAACACAAAAACATAATGTAATATATACGTTTTTGTATTTAAAGATATCGATAAAACGCAAAAGTCGCCATCAATACGCTTGTCATGTCGTCAATCTCTAGATCTTGAAAAATAAACATTTTCATGAAAATATTTTTGATGACGTTTAAGATAAATGTCTCGGCAACCACACGCGCTAATTCATTTCTTTCAATTTAATGAACAATAACTATTTTTGGTTCATATACTTTCCGTGGTTCTCGTTTCGGCCACAGTATTGCACAATGCGGTGCTACTTTGAAATAATTCCTGCGTTATTTGCATATTCATGAGTTTCTGGATATACACGAGGATAGGCAATACTGATTTTGCTGTGAAACAATAACATCGACAGCAAGTCAATGATAGTTAGAAACGTAACCTAGGTGCGATAAATACTTAACTTTAGTTTTTAAGTACATGCAGAGTGGTACACATCTGTTTCTTTCTATCATACTGGCGGCCC
This sequence comes from Ruditapes philippinarum, assembly GCF_026571515.1. NCBI lineage: Eukaryota > Metazoa > Mollusca > Bivalvia > Venerida > Veneridae > Ruditapes > Ruditapes philippinarum. Next base: position 153,446 of record NW_026851801.1, on the reverse strand, counting down.
AAAAGTCAGTTTGTAAAATATAGAAATGAAATGCAAAATTATAAAACATGATACGTGGTTGCCGACGTTTTTAAACTTATGTTCACCTTTGAACATTTAGATTTCAATTCTTAAACGAACAATTACACTTAATGTTGCTTGATTTTTACATATTTTTTTCTTGAGAAGCTAAAAACACAAGTTCGTAATAAAGGTACTAGATTCTACTTTAACAGTTTCGGTTTTATATTTGTTCATCTATAAAATTGGATTTTCCCATGCTCAGGGAGTACAATGCCTTGTTAATTTCTGTAAATCTGATATAAAAACATTGATGTTCAATATTCAAGGCTTCTGCCTCCAATAAAGAAAATGACAGTCGTTTAAATACCTCAAATAAATGACTAAATATGAATTTGTGTGTGTCGGTAGGGAGTGATGTAGTTTCTTGAAATTCATGCCAAAAGTTCGTTTCTTTTATTTTTTTCGAACAAATATTTGCCATTGAAGATATAAAGATGTCATTATGGTAAGTATTTCGGATAGAATTAAAGAAAAAATGTAATAAACAGTCCAATATAAATCGTTGAGAGCAATAATGATTTTATCGGTCTCGTACACTGCCGCAAACGCCTAGTCCAATATCGGTTTGACAACGATAAAATTTGGTATTGTACTCAACAATGTGTTTTAACCCCACAACATCATTTCGAAAGTTCCTGTATCACTTCACATATTATTAGGCATTGAAATAAGTTGTTGTTGTTGTTTTTCCTTCTTCTAGCAGAAATTTTCAAATATGAAAGGTGCAATAAATAATAATGAATGTTCGTTTTTGGGTGGTTTGTTTGTTTATTTCAAAAATGAAAGGAAAATTTTAAATGAAATACAGAGAATAAAAAAAATGTCTGCGTACCAATTTAAGTAAATTTTACTTAGTTTAAGGAAAGTGAATGTATCGAATAGTGGTTTTGGTCGACATGTATAATTGATTGTCTGTAATACAACAATTATTATGTTGGTAGTTTTTAATATCAGATATAACAACAAATCACTAAAGAAATATATATGGTTGTAGTTGGCAACTGTGAGAATACATGGTCCTATATTACATTATATTCATATAGCAGTTAAAAAATGTTGTAGAAAAAATATCATTATTCATCATAGAAATGTTATAACTAATTCACTTTGACTTTTATCAACATTTTTTCCGAAAAATATTTTATAAGAATATGCAAATGATACATTTCTGTTGGGTTTTTTATCACTATCTGATAAAAAAAACTTTAAAAAAAAGTTAAAATAACTTGAAAAATTGCCCATTTTACGTAGTCCAATCCACTTTAAAATAATTGGATATCAACTTCTTCATGATAAGTAAATGATATTACTATAACGTATACAAATCTAGATAAGCAAACATTGTATATAAAAATCAGATTGAATATATTTACTTACCTCTGAATACTAACAGATCCTTCAGAGATTAAAACATCAAAACTATGGAGACAACCATAAATACCCACTCCTTGTCACTTTGCCTTTGAAGAAATCCCGTGCTTTCTGCAGGAACAGCCGCTTAAATATGTTCCATGCACTCAACAAATCAAAGTGTCGCTTTCAACGGTTATCGGTATTCTATTGGCCAATGCTCTGTTTCTATAGCAACTTAGCAACAGAATCATCAGCAATGACGACAAGAAAAATGCCAATTTTAGCAGTTTGTTTCACCAAACGAGTCTCGCCTTTGCATTTTCATTATTACTCGTATGTTTTGTTATTCCACTTGTTAAATATATTAACACAATACCAACAAACAAAAAAGGACTACGCATGGATTGATAAAAGACCGTATGTTTCTTTGTGTTTAACTAATAATGAATAAATATACCGTTACACAAGCGATATTAATTGCACGGGTTGTTACTCGTTTCTTTGTATATTCTAGTATAGAGTTGCTATACTTTTTTCAGTAATAAAACATTACGATAATGATATTGATATTCATTACAACAAGTTACAAACGGATATTTATAAACTATCAATGTGTACAAAACAACAGTTCAGGTATCATCAGAAAAACGTTTGTAAACACTTGTTGATCACCCGTCAGGTCACTTACCGACCATGCTTGTGTGACTAAATGCCAATAAATATTCATCCACAGCGAAGTGGGCGTTTCAAATCCTCTACCAGTATAATTCGTATATCAATTCTTAAGATGCTAAGAATTTAATGACTTAAATAATTCCTTATTAAAATCATCCTTTAAATTATGTTTGTTTCCTCTCTCGCGGCACATGCACGTGTTGGTTGCGTGGAGTAGGCGGGTTGGTAGTAAGGTAGGCAGATATAATATTTTATCTTAAGTTTATCAAAACTAATTTTGTCATTGGTTGTTATAATATGATTATCATCTAAATTTTATGAATTAGAAATATGAATTAAAGCTTAAATTAAAGTTCTAAACAAAAGTTTCATAGCTTTACCCATCATACGTGTATATACTAGTTCGTAGTTTGACTAAGCCAAACATAAGACAGATATAAAGATGTATTATCATTGAAAGACATTGTTTCCATTAGTAAAAAATGCAGTTTTGTGCGGGTTCGTGTCGTAGTTGGACTTAAACTGTTGATTATCATGTACATTGGTTTTTTGTTGTTGCTTTTTTGTTTTGTTTTTGTTTTATAACATTTTATTTATTTCTTAATTTCATTTATATGAATATAAATATTTATTTGCAGTAAAGTTTCTCTGGCAGTATCGTTGTCGCTGTTGATTCCGCCGTACATGTGTTGATCTACATGCTTTCCGGGTAAAAAAAGGATGAAACAGGCATAACATTTTAAAAGAAGAAACACTATATGAAACTGAAGATAAGTGGGATCACAAAACACATCATTTGTCCTTGAAAACGCTGCACTTTACCTGTGAGCTATTCCGCTTTGTTACTGGTCGAAGGTAGGAAAACACCTTCAGGAATACCTGTTATATTCTGCTTTGAACAATGTATTATGGCAATATTCAGGCAAAATGTATGCCAGATAGGCAAATTTAATCATAACGTTTTATCACTGACTCGAAAGAAATGAATTATTTGCGAGTCTAGTGAGATATATTTCAAAATATTTTATAGACATTTTCGGGAATCAAGATAACGTCTGTAAGATAGAAAGTGTACATTTTTAAAAAGCCAAAAATAATATCAGGCATGGGAACTTAAACTTGTTATATCAAATAGAAGATTACTGAATTAATGGAATGTTCTTAATTTGGCAAAAACCAATCAATATAATTTTTGAACATTTTCAAAAGCGCATTCTAGACGTTTAACACAATGCTGTTTCTTGATGAAAACATGATTTTGAATGGATTATGTTAAAACAAATATCGAATAACTTAAATAAGACTGTTGCAATTGGTTATGCTGCAGCATTCTTAAACACTGTTACCATTTCGAAAAAAGAAAGGGAGTTTAGTACAGTTCATTTAAGCTAAGCTCGTTTTTAGTTTTAAGACTGAAATTAGCCTTAGAAATGAAAATAAATATTTTTGAATAATACTTTAAAATGTATTGAGAGCATGTCAGAAGCTTTTCATGGGAATAAGTATTGAATATATGAAATAACCTGTCTTAAACACAGCCAAATGTAAAGGCATATTTTTGCATCCATACAAAATACCAATCACTATAAAGTTACTAATAACAGATAATAACTTATAAGGTTGTTTATCTGTATGTACTCATTCAGACTGTATTAAAATCGTCCCTAGATGTTGCCATAGTACTACACTCATTTAAAGTGGCAATATACTAATTTTTTCATTGTCCTTTGTCTCGTTGAACTGATCTGAATCGAATTGACTATACATTTCATAAGCTTATGTATGTAGCTAATGCTTAATGAGGGTCCATCCGCCCGTAAGGGCACAAAAAGCAGCTTTCGCTGTCGAGTACGGACCCCGGACATGTCACCAGTCATGCCCTAAAAGAGTTAATTTTGAAGCACAAAGTGGTGATAATGCAATTTCAACGGAGTATTAGCCATAGATATGAATTTTGAGCCAAAAGTAGGTCACTGTACGGCGGTCAATGAGAACCTAAATGTACAGTAACCGGTGACAATATGAAAGGGTAGCCCCGAAAAGGGCTGTTGGTGCCAGCAAAAGGCCTGCCTTACAAGCCGTCTATCTGTACTAGGGGCTCACGCACCCTAGCACACCATCCTCGTCGTCTCAGCCTACACCGTAAGGCCACTCCACTCGGCATTAGTCAGGACACCGGCAGCTGGTCCGCAGTTGTTGACGAAGTAGCGGTTCCGTGATAACACCCACGGAGGCTTCAGTTTAAGTTAACTACCAGCCAAGCCGATACCCGGTGCCTTCTCAGCGACGTGCAAATAAAACAATTTTCAAACATCGAAGAAAATGTACAATGTGTACTGCAAATATTTGTGCACATTATATTTAATCTATAAATTATATGCATTCAATTCTTATTGGAAAATTTGACTTAGAATTTATAGAAAATAAATTTCTAATTACCTCCCTTTATTTACATGAAATGTTAAATTAGGTAATATCTTTATAAATAATGCTTATTGGAACTTACAATATTGACAAATCTTAATTTGAACATCATATTTATGAAATAAAACCATGAAAACAAAATGTGTTACAGGATCTTTAAGTGGTAATTGACAAGTTTTGTTTGTTTGTTTTGGGTTTTACGTCACATCGACACAGTATAGGTCATATCGCGACGTTCCAGCTTTACTGGTGGAGGAAGACCTCAGGTGCCCTTCCGTGCATTATTTCAGGCACGAACGGGCACCTGAGTAGAACCACCGACGTTCCGTAAGCTAGCTGGATAGCTTCCTCACATGTAAGAATCCAAAGTCCCTGTCGGGATTCGAACCAACAGCGGTGAGGGGCAAGTGATTCGAAGTGAACGACCTTAACCACTCGGCCACGGACGCCCCAATTGGCAAGTAGCTAATAATGGAAACATTAAGAATAAAATATAAATCTGCCTAAAATAAAAAAATAAATCGAAGGTTACATTACAGGTAAATTCTGATGGATATTGACACAATTTCCCTTGGACCATGTGAGTTATTCATCATTCATGCAAAATAATTATAAGATTGCAAGCAATTATGACAAAATGTAGAACTTATTTTGATTTTCATCCGCTAATTCATAGCATGCCCATAGATGAGCATAATGTCACTTTCATGTCAGTCTATATACATGTAGAATGGAAGCTCAATATATATCAGAAATAAAATCACATGTCAAGCAACTGTTAAATACAGTGATCTATAATTCCAACCTGACTGAAAAGCTAGGTTTTCTTTACTTTTTATTAGGTGATGGGGTGAGGGAGATAAATAGAAAAACTATACCTTTAAACAATCATAGAATAACACCTCCTTTATTAGACTATTTGCCAAAACCTGTTTCAATATTCTAAATAGACGTAAATCTTATCTTTGTTAACAATATTATATCAAAGTCGTACTGCTTTATTCTTATCTTTGTTTTACATATGATTAGAGCATCTGTTCATTAGTTTTATCATGTAAATTGTCAGCAATTATAAAATGCTATATATATTTATGTGCTTTTTACATTTGTAGTCTCCTGTAATTCTGTATAGAATGGCTATATAAATGTTCTTATGATATGTTTTATGTTGTATTATATTTTACCATGTATATAAATGAGACTTTAATAAATAAATAAATCAATAGTTCGTCATATATTCGAACATTCATGTATCTTCAATTAGCACGAGACCACACGCAAAAGTAATTATTGATTGATTAGAGAAGAGAGATTTTTCTATTTTAACATTTTTTCTCTCAAGTTCTAAGCAGTAATGTGTCAGTAAGATCTAAAAGCATCATTTCATTTTGTAGACTAAATGCTAATAAATTCATTTGCTTATAAATTTTACCTTATTTATTAACAAGATTTGAGGGCTTTTTTTATTTCCGATACAAAATACTTAAAATAGAGAAAATAAGACTACCTAAAGAAAGCCAAACACAGCAAAATTGAAAATGTTGCAGGCTCGGTTTGTTTGACTCTGTTCTTGCAAACTACCTTCCACACCCCCCTAGCACCGGCTTAATATTAATACTTAACACACATATCTGTCAAGTTCTTCTTTCTGAATTCACTTCATTCAATATTTCCCCTTTAATATCATCATTGAAGTTCATGCAGTGCAAGATACAAAATTCTCCTATTCAGCGAATCCAACAGGATTGTTTATAAAAAATATTACAAAAAAACATAATGTTATAGTGTTGGTACAGTTTATTGTTCAATATATAACATCCTGAAGACACCGCACAGCAGTGAAATTTCAAAATAATTACATTTTTACGGATATCACTTATTTGTTAAAATAATGATACCTTACGTGTCATCTTTCTGTTAGGTATCAAGCTCAGTTTATTCAGAAACAACAATAACAAAAACAATTTTTACTAATCTGAAATAATTATGACATTGATATATTGTCGAAAATTTTATTTTTAGTATATAAGTGTGAGCATAAATGCGGAATTAAATATAGTTGACGTTAAATAATCTCTTTTAGTGAAAATAAAAATAAGAAACAAAAACATCCGCAAGTTATCTTTTTAAGTGTCGCCTTACAAACGGCCTGTCAGCACACGCCCAACCACATTAGCACACTTTAAACATAATATTAAACAATAATTCACAAATAAATACTTTATAACGTTAATGATAATTATATATACATACACACACTACTCCTGTACATTATTAAAATACAACCTATATACATACAAATCAGACGTTACAAACTGAACATTAAGATATGCATTTGTAGTTAAAATGTCACGTTACGTCAGAATAAAGTTTAATGTTAATGGTTTGAGTGAAGATGAAATTAAGATAAAACATGTCTCAAAATATAGGTAAAGGAACAAAAAATACAAACTTGCATTTATGTTTAACAGATATTATCGTAGGAATTTTTAAAATGCACTGCTTTAATACATTAAGTGAAGAAAAGACGTAAACCATCATAGCGACAAATATAAATACTTTACTGGCCAAATGAATACATGATTGAAGAAATTATATCAACAGGATATACCAATATGACACTAACTGTATCGTAAACTAAGCAGCGAAGCAATAAGATATCATACGCTCAGATTAAACGGATGATATTTGTTGGATGATATGTAAAAAGTTTACAATGATTATTATCGATCCACGTTATGATGGAATGACAGAACGTTCAAATACGACAGATTCAAATCGGGCTAATTTACAATAAAAGTCATTATATCCTGACGATTTGAACCATCAATTGTAAAATTATATCTTTAATTAATCTTATTTTACTGAAAATGTTCATTACATTTTATTTAAACTTGTGAAACTCTCAATGTAAATTGAAGAAGTTCGGACATAAATTCATTTCTCTTAATTTCTTAAATAGACTTGTCCATCGAAACAAAATTTATTATTATATCTGACAGAATAGCAAACAGTGTAGTTCATAATAAGCTCGCATGAATGTGTCGGCTGATCTTGGTGTACAGTGAACGTATGGGTAGAATCTATTGCTGCCAACGGGCTAAGTATAGATATATTAGAGTTGATGAAATGTTACGTGTAATAATTTTAACCTTGTGAATGAGTTAAAGACGAAATAATAATTAACTTAAATAATTATGATTTAAAAAAAGGGTCAGCGTTTCTGTTCATCGCAAAAACGAACTTTCTGATATTGGTATACCTTACTCGTAAGAAAACTGTCCTATAACATAGACAGCTTCATGCTTATCACAATTTTAAACCAATCAATATAACAGTCAATATGAAATTGTGCTTTTTAAACCTAAAAATATTCCATTAAAAAAATAATACTTTTAACCACATTTTTAAAAGAAAGAAATTTGTGGATTTCGAAAAGCTCTGCCAATCGAGATATTCTAATTTCAGTATTCCTTCAAACGATGTGTACTTTTTCTTTAGTTCTGTTTAAATCCACGGAAACCCGTTTATACCAGACATCATGTGTTAACAATTACTGTAAAAGCGAATTTATTAATTAAAAAAATGAAATGTCTGATTTTATGGTAATTCCCTGATCTGTTTTTGTAATGTCTTTGTCTTTATTACTCCAATACTGACATAAATATTCCATACATATCATCGGGAATACATTCCTCGTAAATGGATACCTGGAAATAAACAGTGAGCACACAAGTGTAAACAGAAAACAAACACTGAGCATTAATTGATAGTGAAAATATAAACTTGAAGCATGAATAAGTACCAAATAAAAGAAATAAAAAACAAATACAAAATAAACATTGAGCATAAATTGATAACAATAAATAAACATTGAGCATAAATTAATACCTCGAAGTAAACATTGATAATATATGCATTATGTTTTGATATTATATTTCAATCCTGATACGAAATGTACAAACAATAGTTGCAGTTATTGTCGTTGTTGTACCACACTTTTATCTTGTTGTAGAATTTGTCAAAAACCGATAAGGCTATTTGCCATCAGATCTATACTCATGACTTGTCACAATGTTAAACTCTTACTATGCCTATTGGTGTAAAATTGCACAAATGATTTCACTATACTTGTTTCCAACAACATCTTATATTTCAGTTGAATACTTGTTAAAGGAGTGTAGATCTAATATCTTTCCAATTAAATAACAGGAATATTTATTAAACGTAAAGTATTAACTCGGTTCAACTGATGCTGGTATGTGTCAATAAACGCTAAAAAGTGGGACGCCAAAACAAGAATTGGTCAAGTAATTTTTGACTATATATATATATGGAATATCAAAACATAACACGATACTGGAATAGTACATTTTCAATTGATACAAAAACATGCTTACATCATCAAGTAATCCTTTAAACCCGTCTTTTCCGTTGCAAGTTCCTATACCCACAGGATGTGGACGCGTCTCAATTCCGCCTGAAACAGCAGTCATGTCGTGTTATATATTGATTATATAATAATAATAATATTAATAAGACTGCTTAAACTGAATTGTTATAAATCATTACGGATCTAGAATAGTTCATCTCGTTAATTTGTCACGATAATTTTAAAAATGAGAAAACAGAATCCCCAAAAAACACTTAAATATTCAAAATATTGCAGGCTCGGTTTGATGTAGCTTGTTCAGGGACGGTAGTAGTTAATGCATGCTACCGTCCACACACCCAAGCACCGGCTTAAGCAAAATCAACATTTAAATGATTTGAATTTTAACAATTTCGTGGTGAGTATAAAAGAACTGAATAAGGACATGGATTAAGCATTGGGTGTGAATTGCATCAAGCTTAAGTTAACTTTACAAACGTTTCAACAATAATGTAAGCATAACACAAATGTATTGTTTAAAAAAAAACACGTGTCCTGACACAAACCTATTCCAGCTTCATGTAAAGCATGTCACACCGTATAAAGCGGATGTTTTCTTAGATTGACAATTTTGCATTTACGTTAAGGTTTACTAACCCATACGTGCAGCATTGGTATTTTCTCAAATAATGATACCACAACTGAATACACACTTTGTTGATACAATGTGTACACTGATATACCGCTTGCACATTCATAAACCATCAATTGTTTATACTAGCTCCACTTTAAAACAACAAATTTAACGAACGCAGTTGTGAAAGTACTTACTTCCAGCAAAAATATTTCTAGCCCTTCTATCAACAGAGCCTACTATTCTTTCTCCATCATATATAAAATCTACATTTGTCCATTTACTTGGCTGAAACATACAATAGAATATTCATGTCAAGCTAAGTAGCACGGCTTGTAACCATACAAAAAATATGTTCAAAAAAATGCACATCAATATTATACAAAAATTAACCGTCCAATTATCTCAATTGGTAACGCGTTGGTCTGGAAATTTGGCGACCCGGGTTTGATTCCAGGACGGTGCAGGCCACTTTCGTTGTGAACGATCATGAAAACCTTTTAACGGTACACATGCCATAATTATGGAATGAAGGCAACTAATTCGAATAAACTGCTAGCAAGCCTGCCAAGGAAGGATGTCGTGGCTGTACTTTGGCGAATTGAAAGAAGTTAACTGCGTGCGGCGATCCCAAAAAAAATCACCACTTCTACTATCTGCAACTTCCGCAACTGCTTCATCGTTAATGTCAATAAACGTTGGTATTCAAGATAAAACGCAAAGAAAAAAGAATATGGATAAAAAATATGAACTATTTCTATCATTATTAAAACTACCAAATGAATCGTTATTTTGTTACTCGTATGTTAAATTGTGTTTATTATCACAGTCCGTTTGTGCATTTTGTACAACAATCGCCAAAAATTAACAACGACTGTAACAATTGAATCCGAATGTAAATACTAGGACTTGAAATGTGATACAACACTTTTTGTCATTGTTACATAAGCTTTTTTTATCAAAATCTAGTCTTTATCTGTATTAAGGGTGTTTCCTTTATAACTTTTTTATTTCAATAGTCCAGTTCGTTATCATAACCTTGACGCTGAAAATACCTTGGGTTATCCTAATACACCACGTATCACCATACCCTCGGCTATGTTGGGAATACCATTGAAGGTCCCTTAATCATAAACGTGACGTTTGGAATACACATGTATCATTGGATATCCCATAGTCAATCATAAACTTGACGTTTGGTATACCATGAATTTACCGTAAACATCATGTAAACGTTTGGATTACTTTTGTTCATTCTGTTATTATCTGGAAATACCACGTGCATTTTCGTTATACATATTTAATGATACTGTGAATCACCACAACTTTATACCTGATATATTATTGTGAATCTCTTCGAAGGTCCCTCATACGTGTCTATCTTAAAGACAACTTCATTATACACTGTGTCTAAGGAAATTTCCAAAGATGGTTCCTGTCCTCCTTTAGTGTCACAATTGGAGAAAATTATCTGCCTCCTCGGTGTTGGTGTTGTACTGAAAAATCTAAACCTGCAAATTCAAGTGAAAACAATCAAATTAAAATACGAAACACTGCAATAAATTATAAGTTGACTATACTATTAACGTATATTTATGTAATTCATGTTTGCTTGTGTTATTTTAGACCTACCCATATAGAACCTAATGAATTACGTAAAGGAAGGAAAAGAATGGGTTTCATATAATGCACACTATTTATACGTTACACAAGGGTCGACGACCGTCATGGATAGTTAAAAAAACTTGTTCTTGCGCGTATTAGATTTTTCTTATACAATGTATACGTTCCTCATATGCTTTAATGAGGCAGGGTCTGATAGACATTGATATGTCATAAACTTCAATCTAAATGACGATAGCATATGAGATTAACATCGCCTCCGATGAATTTGTAAGATGATATTTAAGTACTTTATCTTAAAACTGGTTGATAAGATTGAAACATACTTGTTTCGTTTACGTTCCAATGTACGGTGTCAACTGCAGCTCAACTTATTGACAGTATTATCAATGTTTTAGATAACTGTCCAAATTAGTTTATTACTGTATATGTAAACTGTTTGAATTTACTTCATAATTGTTTGCAACTTATACTATATCTAGAAAATGGTTATAAATACAAATTACCTTATAGCATAAACGATAGGAAACATTAGATTTGCATATCGCCATAAAACTAGTCGCCCACCGCCGTTGTAAAGAGCCTCTCCTTCCCGTGTGGCTGACACTCCATCTACTCCTATATGTTGCTTGGTATTGGACGAGTCCTCCATGCTGCCGCCATCAAACGTTAATGATAACATTGGTAAACAGGAGGTAGCTATCAAAGAGAATCATAATAATAAAAACCTTTCTGAAAATAAATACAATAGTACAAAGCTTTTCTGCTTTTCTGAGAGAAATAAAAAACAAATACATGAGAAATACAATGATACAAAACTTTCTAAGAGGAATATAATAATACAAGTACAATAATACAAAGCTTTTCTAAGAGAAATACAATAATACACAACTTTCTTAGAGGAATACAATAAGATAATGTTTTGAGAGATATACAATAAGTCATTTTCATAGACAAGATGTCATTAAATAAAGGAAACATTATCGGCTCCTTATTCTGATTCAAAAGAAAATCTCAATTTTTTTTATTATAGTAAGTGCATGTATCATAATGACATTTTAAAATGTAGTGATTAAAAATTTTATATGTCCTGATAATAATATACTTGTATGTTTCTTTGGTATATTATCAAGATAACATGCTTTTAACCTTTAACCTGATGGAGCCAAAACCGATAATCCTGTCAGCAAGAAAGAGCCGGACCAGCATGCTGTTCGGCGCAGTCAGACAAGGCTCGTTTCTGTTGGTAGCTTTATTATTTACAATGATGAAATCTTTAAAATTGAATTAAACTGTTTTAAATCGAAATCAAGACAGAAATATTACACAACTTATTCAGGTTAAGTATTAAAATACGTATTCACAAAAATATGGAACATAATATTTCCCTTTACAGCAGGTGTTATTTGTTAGTAACCTGCACCAAAAAAATGATTGTTTTACATGGTTATATACGTTTCATAATGGATATCTATTATTAACGTCAACAAAGCACAAGTATTTGTTTAACATGCATATGAGAAATGAACTTAAAATGACATTATGCCCATTATTTCGTTGTCAAGTTTAGCTGTTGTGGCTAAATATTTCAAAAGATTGACTCCTATAATGGTCATTGACCAAAAGATCTAGTTGAAATTTAAAACAAAATGCTTTGGATAAAACGATTGGCTAGAATATTAAAAGAAATCTGCCCCACTCTTTTCAACAATTTTATGTTAGCGAAACATTTCGAAGGATATTTATAGAATTTTATGTGAGTCACGTTGGCTATTGATAACAAATATGAAATAGACTATAACATTGCGTTCAGTTACCATGGTAAATTCTAAAGTTATTTTGATTTTGGCCTGTACACTTGAATGGACATTATGTCACTTTAATGCTGTTTAACGCTTATTTTGTTCTAGCGCTGCATGCTAACTTTACACAGATAAATGAGCTTCCAGAGACATTGTTAGCTAAATATTTCCATACAAAAACCTAGTTATACAGGACTGTTAGATTTATGACGGATATTAAACTCCTAGAGATTCTATTTGTTAGTCAGGAGAAAAGATAATTCAACGTTTCTATAGCTATATTTAGTTCTATCTATATCATAATTTTTATGTCCTTATTTCAAACAATTAATGATAGTTTTGATGTTCAAAAAAAATGAATTGAAAGATCATATTTTAAAAGTTCTTTTTCAATTGATAATTAGTTTCTTTTTCTTAAGAGTATGTTATTATGACCCAATTCAACTGCCAGATAAGCATAAATTTTAGGTGACTTCTTATTTCGGCAATTTCAAGTGAATGTCATGTGTTTGTCATCATATTACTTTTCAAACTGCTCACCTTTATAAATAAATCTTGATTTTAAATCACGAAGGCCAATTCCATAGCTACAATATTATGAAAAAAAATGGTTTCTTTGACGGTCGATAACGCGTGCCTTAGAAAGTCATCTATATAAATTATCTGTATAATTGTGTAAATTTTGACCTATAAAATCACTCACAAATCAAATCAAACAAGCAAACCATATGCTCGTCAATAAAATCTGATATTTAATTCTGATCTTCTTATATTTTGCATATTGCTAAATGTCACGTTCATTTTATATACAATTGCTATCGCCAGGTCCTAATAAATAGAGCTATAAAATCAAACTTGAAAGGAACGATCGGAAGGTTCTTATGATTCATACTGATCCAATCAGCAATCGTGTATCATATAACCTTATAACAAGTCCTTTATTTGAGAAAACCACTTGCCCCACCTTCGTTGGTTCGGATCCAGCAAGGGACTTTGGATTCTTTCACGGAAATTACGGAAAGCAGACGGGTCTACTCAGGTGCCAAAATTTGTGCCTGAAATAATGCACGGTATAGCACCTGAGGTCTTCCTGCACCGGTAAAGCTAGAAAGTCGCCATATTAGATCTACCGTGTTGGTGCGACGTAAAACCTGACCAAACAAATATGTAAGAATGTTGTTGTTTTTTTTTTAAAAAAAGCAAATATTCAAATATGAACAAATTTAAATTATTCATCTTTAAAAGTGCACAGAAATCAGAATCAGAAATTTTAGAAGCATCTAGTTCTTGACTCACTTGTTCTTATATTGCACATATCTATTAAGGTAGATAAGGATAACAGACATAAGCATGTACTCGATTCGTTAAACGGCATTGTTTTTGTATAATGACATCACAGTTCTAGAGGCTACCCTCTCATGTCACTTTCGCTTTTTATACCACCCGCATAATTAGTTTTTTCCTTTAAGAGCAACATGCTAATTTAGATTAAAGCTTTACCAAGAATTTTGTTATCTTTATACGTTTATTTAAGTATCAAGTCGCAAGTATGGTAAATTCAGTATTGACTCTAATTAATAATTAATTTCTAATTCCATAAACATTAATCTTGAACTATGACTATTTTTATGCCTTTCTATTAAAATCTTATCATTTTCTTTTAAAATCATATATCTATTTATTTAAATATTATATATATCAACCAGTAAACCATGTTCTTTTATAAAATATCACTATACATAGTTTATGTATGAACATCAAAATTTACCACGAACCGGCCGAAATTTTATAATTTGTGTTGTCCAGAATTGGATTTGAAACAGTCCAAATTTTAATTTGAAAATACTCAAACAATATGGAGCCTTATAAAAATGCGAGGATGTCCTGTTAGCCATGCTTTATACAGATGGCGGAGGTTAATGACTTTCGGTTCGAGCAGATTTAGTGCAAAATACAAAGTTTTACATGTTCATTGTACATGCAAAGTGTTATTTCATGCATCACTGTGAGATATTTCGTGCAAAGATAAAAGGTCTATGTTTAGTTCGTTTATAAGTAATTTTAACTATAAGCAATGACCGCATTTTTCTGAAGTTATACCTTTCGCAGTAGCTTGCATTGCGCCGCCACAGGAGCACGATGTTTCGTTACTGCAGGAGCAATTGGTAAGGTCTCAAAAAAGAAAAAAATGCAACAATGAATTAGATATTGTTGGACAAATTATTAGACTAACTCTAATTTATAATTAATGCAAAAACTTTTGACATGTGTGTTTTACAATGATTTTTACTCAAATATGTTATTTTACATACCGAGTTCAAAGTATGTAATATTTTTTCTATTCTAATTTCAAAATCAGTCAAAGTTTGTGCATTTTTTACGTAAAGCAAACCTTTGCCATTTAATGATTCATGGTATAGTTTTTATTCCAGCTTATAATGCGTATCATGTTAAATGTTATACACTATTATCGAAGTATTAAAAGTTAGTACAGAAGCAGAAGCGTCGGAACTTTAAAAATTTGAAATGTCAGTATCATTAATTAATAATTTCCTCCGTCATTCAAATGGCATAAGTTTGCAACAATTTTTCCAAATATGTCATTTTTCAGTAAATGTGCGGTTAGTTTCCACATCAATACGTATTCGACAATGTGTACCTCCGGGCTTGTTTTCACTGCGCTCATATGACACATCTTGCACGCACGTGCATGCACGTTCATTGAACAATGTTCCGGGTGCGCATGGACGCTCAATATTTGCATTTCCGTCAAAATAAACTGTTGGGGACGCTGTTTTTCGCAGTTGGCAGCCTGAGAACGAATTGATGAGTTAGTAAGCATTCTACGGCAGCTATGACTTATTTATTGAAACATTTTATACGTTAACATCATCATTTTGTACTACCTAGATAACAAACTCAACCAATATCGCCACGAAAAATGTAATATTTCAAATATTGCACAGCCAATTGAATTGAATGCCATTGTTATAAAACTGATAAGAAAGTGTAACGAAATTAATTGAACACAACTCAATGCAATTTACCGACATGTATAGCACCAGATCAGTCCATTATATAAGGGAAATAAAACATAAGGTAACACAACTTAAAAGAAAAACAAGAAGACAATTAAAACAAATAGACATTACTAATAATATTAGATATAATCTTATTTTTTTTATTTAAATACCAAAATTTTCTTTTCCGTAAATGCTGTTTCAAATACTGACAAATACTCCCAAAACCCAAACATAAAATGTAACGTTTTAATTCAAATATTCAATCTTTGGTAAACCTTACTTAAAATATAAACACAACATAGAAGGCAATATTACAATTAAGGTTATATTAAAACGTAATTGTTAACATTAATAAACAGACCGTTAAGTAGTTCTCTAAAATGTTGGCGAAAAACTTTAATTATTAATACTCGTACATAAGTATTATTACATAATCTTGTATACATACAATAAGCTATTGTTGATGTGGACACACTTTTGTGAATGTTGTCTCCAAAAACATACATCATAACTGATATCAGATGTAAAGATGCAATACTAAAACTGATCTTCAGTCATTTAATTTAAACAACAGAGGTTCTTTTCAGATCCTCTTCCCGCACCACACGACGGTTGAACAAACACATTTACAAAACAACAACAACAACATCAATACCTATATCTTTATATTTATTTAAATTATATTATACTTTAACGAAATCAAATTAATTTGCTATGTACTTGTCCATTCTATTTCCGAGGCAAGTCACATCGCAACCTAATCTTTGAGATTCAAAAACACATATATTTTTCTATCGAAATCATGTGTTTCTTTCCTTATAATTATTGTTATAAAAACTACATCCTATCACCATTTCTTTTCCAAATTTACAGATACACTGCATTATTGCCTCTCACTTCTATCATCAGTTTGCTCAATTTAGAGTAATTTAAACTACAGATTTTTTTTATCTAAAATTGTAATGAAATTTATTGCATTGAGATGGTCATCTGGTACATATGATAACAAAATAGCATATTATGAATACCTGTTGGGCCGTCTTTCATGATTGTACTCGAACATGTGTCTGTGCAATTTGGGTTCTCGACACATCCGACAGGTTCGACAAATCCGCCCATTTCAGGACAACACTCACTTTGTGCGAATACCCCACCGCCTTCGCGAGAACCACATGACCAGTAGTGCTTGCAATGACCATGAATGGCATACCATTTTGTTCCTGGCACTCGGCAACGGTCTGTGTTAAGATTTACAAATACTTTCTATCAAACATTTTATAATCTTTATTACGGATATAGAGTGAAGCCTAGATTAACTAGTGCGGTTTCGCTGGGTGTGTCAAACATGTCCTCAAGGTTTACCTGTCCTTGTTAGATTGCCATGGCTTTTTACTACTTTAATGTCATAAAAGTGATATCTTTCACCATGAATTTAGAAAATATACATTATATAATCAGTGTTTTCATTTCAATGTTGAATTTATATGTCTAAACACTGAGAAAGTCTAAACTTAAAGTCTAGAAACTTAATAATGTAAATATAAAAAAGTGTTAAATTAATTATCTTGAATTCAACTAAACATTAGAATGTTTTACACGTATTCCCATGTTTATCTGTAATGCAATATTTGCATATATTATAAACAAGTCTTACAGTTGAATTATGCGTTTTCGTATAAATTACATAAACATTAAAATATTTTTCTTAAGGCATGTATCATATATCAATGCTTATTTGGAGTTTGTAATGATTAAATAAATCGGCTTGTTTTTATCTGTTTTTTGTCAAACATGTACCGAGTTCTTAGAAACAACATTAATGTTCCTGGATTCTGTTTATAAGAATTGTATGGTTAAGCCTTAAAGCATAGCTCGTCTATGTTTCTCGAATATATAATAAGTGGTGGATAAATTTATGTTGGAATTTACTTCTATGTACATGTATACTTGATAGGGCCAAAATGTTTAAACGTCAAAAAATTCTTTAAAAAATATAGTTAATAATTATGATAAGTTTTGACAAATTTAAACAACAATTTCACGTATTATTCTATAAAAATGAAGGAAATAAATTATTACATGTGTTTTCATATGATATTTTCTTTGTAAATAAAGTCTATGTAAACATCACATTACCTGTTGGACAATCAGCATTTTTGGGATCTACACAAAGGAAGGACCTCCTGTCAAAAAATGATCCAAGTGCACATTCACGACTGAAAGCGCGGACAGAAGCACCATGTTTCACACATTCAATATAAAAATGACAGTGTACAGGATCCGGTAAAAGGCAACGGTCATTTACAAACACACATCCTCTGCAACGTTCTGATATAAAATGAAATAATAATTATATAAAAAAAGATTCAAAGATTTTACATCAGTATTATTTACAAAAGAACAGAATATATATCATATGCATCTCACTTGTTTGCTTGTTATTGTTTTTAAAATTTGAAAAAAAAAAAAGACATCGATGAAACAATGTATATTGGAATAATGTAGTAATTTAAGATTATATAGTTAATTAAAACCCCCCCCCCCCCCCAAAAAAAAAATAAAATAATATTACAACAACAACATCTTTTGTACATATCAATAACAATTATAGAATACATACCATCCATGTTTATGTTGATTTTCTTATTGTTTCCCTGTCCACTATCCCAACCACTAACATTTTCTGCTGATCTCGGTGCCCTTGTAGTAGGATCAATCTTCGGCATAGGCATAAAAGTATGGCGGACCTTAGTGTCGAATATAGGTGGAGGATTAGGATCCGCGGTTGCTGGTGGCGTAGGTCTTGGTGAAGATGTTATCGGTTTCATTGTTGTAGTTGGTATTGTTTGAATGTAAACAATTGGCACTTGGGTAGTAGCTAACGATATCCTTGGTGTGGGTGTCGCCTGTGTTGTTCGAACTTCTGGCAAAAAATTTATATTGTATGGCACCGATAAATGTCCATGTAAGTTATGTAATTCAGTGGGCGCCTGCCAATGGGTTTGGGATGTTTGTGGAACAGATTCTTTCTTTTCACGATTTTTTCTTCTTCTCAACATCGCAGGCGCCTTAAAAATCTGAATACTTGACAGTTGTACGTTTGGTTGGTATGTGTGATACATGTTTCTACTGTTTATCTCTTTACTTTGAAGAATCGTTGATTGTCCAATTCTAGAGGCTAGAGGGAATTGGTTATTCTGTCGATCAATTTGCTGATTTCTGAGTAGTTCTTGCTCTTTTTGTCGTTCAAGTTGCCGTTTTTGCTGTTGCAACAAACGTTCACGTGCTTGCTGGTTAAGAAGATCTCTTTGGTTGTTTTGTTGTTGGAGTAATTGTTCTTGTTCTTGCTGTTTAAATAATAACTGCTGATTGTGTTGTTGTTGCTGTTGTTGTTGCAGCAGTAATTGTAAACGAGCTTGCTCTTGCTGTTTACGTAAAAATTGTTGCTTCTGTTCCTCTAACTCTTGCTGTCGTAGTCTACGTAACCGTTCCTGTGCTTCTAGTCGTTGTTGTTGCTGTAACAGAACATTTTTGTTTTGACTTTGTTGCAGTTGGAGTAAACGTAAACGATCTTTTTCTGAAGTTTTAAAAAGCGTTTTTGTGCTCTGTAAATTATCATTCTGGTAAGCTTGTTTATTAGATTGTTCTCTCTGTAAACGCAACATCTCTTGTTGCTCTTTGAGTTGTTGTTGCTGTTGCCTCAGCTTTTCTTCTTGCTGTTTTATGATTTTCCTTTGAAGTTCAATACTATTGTGCTGTATAGATAAATCACGGTTAGTAGCAGTGTTCTGTAATGCATTATTAACGTTGCTTCCCGTACCATGTAAGGCATTTACTTGGGATTGTGGTGCAGTATTGAACTGTTTTTTATTCATTGGTTCTTCAAATCTTATATTTATATTTCTAATAGGTTGTTGATTCATATTATTTGTTCTTGTTTGCAATGGTGTTGTTGATGGTGTTTGTTTCTCTGGGTGATACCACTTCCTGTTGAATCTTTCTCTTAAGCTAAGACCTGAGCTTGATTGGGCTCTCGAAACTGGTTTATTACCATAGACAACTGGTTTGAATTTTGCAGTTGTATATCCTGCAAATTGTGGCGTTTTCTTTGGGTTTACATTATAATTGATGATAGATTGTGGCTGTATGTTTGATTTAAGATCAATTGGTCTCGTGTCTATTTGCCCTTGTCTTTGTTCCTTCAAAACTGTTGTTCCAGATAGCTTTTGTCCGGAGTTAATTCGTGACACGGCGTTTGGTTTTACACTCATATCATTCATCCAAACTTGAAGGGCATCCTGAACTTTGTTTTGATTTTGCAAGTCTCTGTTTTGAGGTAGAAGTTTCGACAAAGATGTCATTGGTGGTGTAGGAGGTAGATTTGGTTGTAGACGAGGCTTTGGTTGCTGCAATTCGTCAAGATGTGACAATAAGTATTTTGAATCAAAGAAATGTCTTGTCGTAGTGAATGGTTTTATTGTTGTCATATATAGTCTTTGAGGTACAGGTTTAGAATGTCCGATATCCAACTGTGATCTAAAATAATTAGAGTCAAATACATTCTTCATTGTCGGTTTCTGTGTCGTAGTTTCAGTTAAATGAGATAAAAGGTATTGCGCATCAAAAAATTTAGGTTGACCACCTGCCTTTTGCAACTGATAAGAAACGGGTTTTCTTACTGCTGCTACATATGAAGGTGTTGTTCCAATATTACTGATACCGTACCTTTTTCGTAGATACTCAATGAAAGCATTTGATCGCAAATCCTTTTGTTTTGCGGTATCTCGTTGAATGTATGCCGGTTTATATGTTGTTGTTGGTTGTGTCGTAGTTGCTTCTTGGCCAGAAGGAAAGAAAACATGGATTCCTTGCGAAGGTTCTTTCGTTAACTTTTTCTGTTGGTTCGTCATTTTAAGAGCATATGCTGCTAACTCTGCAACGTTCATGTGACGCGGGTGTAAGGTAGTAGTTGTAGACCTCCATGAATAAGGTGACATAGTTGTTGCAATGCTGTGCCAATTTGTACGTCTATTAGGGCGGGTTGGTACCTTAATTGGTGGTGGCGGCGGGGCTTCCTTTGTAACTGTTTGCATTCTTTTTGTAGTTGTTTCAACATATGGGAAACTGCCGTCATGTGGACCGTATTGATCAGTATAAACCGAAGGCCTACTTCCGCCTGAGAAAATGGGAGGGGGGTGATCCATCGAAGGTAGATGCTCACCTATTAAAATTTGTCAAAATAAAAAAAAATATAATTTTAACATCACGAAGCTAATGTTAGGGATAACATAACGATTATAAGATGTCGGATACCAATTCAAAAAGCTTAAAGGATTTATGGATGAAGGAAATTTGAAAGAAAAACGAGTAAATACTAGCTACCGCCCAATCCCGCTTGCATAGACTAAAGCAGAATTCAACATAAAAAAATGAAATGGTACAAATTCGAATTTAGAAATATCCGCAGATGTGTTCATACAACGGTTATCACGAAACTTTAAATATGACACGATACACGATAGCACCATTTCATAAAAAGCGGCGTATCTACCCCACAGTAACATAATGCATAATTTAAACAAAATAAACCGTACGCTTAACGGGTTATGGACACTTTTCTGAAAAAAAATGTTGCATATTAGAATAACCTCTCAGAAATGAGAAAACTCTAAATAATCTATTATATTATCTTTTTGAAAAAAAAATCCTATTGAATAGCATTCAGTCACCATATCACACAATCTAAATGATTGATTCTACTCAATATGTTCGAAAAATGTATAAAAATGTTACCTAACTCCACCCATTCTAAACACTTGTTTGACTACTTTCCTACTGGGCCTAATTCTAAATTTCCTAACATTTACCAAAATGAGCTGCTTTTTATGATATATTTAGCATTTTGGTCGATCTTGTCAGTCAAATATCAAATACTTTTACTATCCAGTTTTTATTTTATAAGGCTTTGAAAATATCCGGTACCATATTTGTTATTTAATTGAACATAATTTGGCTAAAAAATACCTGTGATTATTATATACTTGAAGTGAAACGCTATTTTATATCCAAAACTGATCTTGGAAATACATAAATAATGTTAAGGACAAGAATTTGAACCTTCTTGGATTTAAGCATATGACCCTCACATTCACTGGCAGTAATCTCAGCCTTTCAATGCGGATGTAATGAATAAGGAGGGTTAAACCTGAAGGGTCAGAAATATGACATTCTGAGGGCTCCAAGAATAGTATCAATTATGTAACGAAAAGTAATTATGAATGATTAATTTCAATACTTGTTTCGCTTAATATTGTATTGATAAATATTTGCTATTTCATATACGAGTAAACTCGTATCGCTAGGAATTTACACACAGATTTCCTTGTCTTTTCAGAGCATCTAAAGAACCTCAAAATGTGTAAAGTGAAAAACATTGGCGACAGAACGATATGCCTCAATGGAAATAGGCGATACATTGATAACATATTTACTTTTTTTACAACCGATAGATGTTTTAATTACTATATAGGAAGCTTACGCTAATTTCAGTAGAAAACTAATCTATGATATACAGACATTTTAAAATATATGCATACCTGTCTCTGGCATGTGTCTTCTTTGTTCTGGTTCTATCGTTGCAGGTGGTGACGTCGAAGTGACGTAATCCAAAAATGATGACGGTGTTGCAAACATATCAATCGGCGTTTCAGTAGTTGATTCTAATCCTGGCACATTTACTGGAACTTCAGGGTTAAATTGGGTCATTCCGGCTGTTGTTGTATCGGGGTCAGCAATGTTCATCGGAGGCGAAGATTTATCTAAGGATCCTAACTCACCAAAAAGATCCGAAATTTCGATGGTTGTAGAACCTTGAGATTCTATGAAATCAACAGACGGCTTTTCTACGGGTGGAGGCGGCAGATCAATAGGAACCGGAACGGGTGGAACATCAACGGGGTTTCTTAGAACTGATTCCGTTCCAATCGATTCCACAGGTGTATGTGTCATATTCATATTACCTGTATCGGGATCTATATAAATGTCAACTTTATCAATATATGTTTTATTTTTTGCACTTGTGCCGTTTGTGTCTACAGAAAATGTAGTGTTCATATCAATCTGAGGAAAGGTATCAGACATATTAGTTCCTGTGTCACTTAAACTGACACTTGGTTCAAGTGCAGGGTCAGAACCTATCGGAGGCGGTGGCAAATCGACCGGTGGTGGTAAATCAATGGATGCTAGACCTGGATTATTTATATCAATAATTCCATCTAGGCTAAAAGTTAATGAATTTTGTACATTGGTATTTTCCGTTACAGGTAACATTTGGTCTGTTGTGGCATTCAACAAATCGAAAGATGTTGACTTGTCATGTAATGTAGCATTTTCATTTATTTTATCTATTAAAACATTTGTATCATTTAAAGCATCGAATATTATATTTTCATCTAATATGCCCGTCGTATTGTTTGCTCCATTTAATACTGACTCTGGCAAAGATCGTACATCTCCAGCAGACGTATCTTCAGTAACAGATTTTGTCAAATTATTAATATTATTTTCGTTTCCGTCCGATATTATACTAGTAATATTAGATAATGTATCAGGAGTCAAATTTGTATCGGTAGAAACAGTTGTATTAATGTTTTCATTTGCTCCTTCAGAAGTTAAATTGCCTTCAGAGTTTGTACCAGAGGTAGAAATAATTGAATCGTTTGTTGCAGAACTAGAATCAGTAGATGGAACTAGCTCCGCCGTTTCATTGTTTTTCACTGTGTCCTTTGGCATTGAGGATTCATTGTTTACAGTATCTACTGCTATTGTGCTTTTATCAGTTTCAGGCTGCTGATTTCCCGTATCTTTGACTGGTGAATCTAACGGTGGTGGAGGTGGGAGGTCGAAAACTGGAGGAGGATCTAAAGAATAAAAGAATTTAGCTTCAAACAAATGTTAAAACAGTTTTGTAGTATCGATTGATTATGATCAACAATGTAATGAAAATATTGTAAATATATCTTCAAGAGAAATTTTCACATGAAAGAAAACTGTTTCCGCGCAACCAATAAATCATAATCGTAGTAAAATCCATTGGACAACAAAATGCATATAAATTCATTACAAACCGTCTTGCAAGCAGGCGATATCTTTAAAATGCGATGTGCTGACAGAATAAGTTCAAAGGATAGTAATTAAAAGATTGAAGGAATGAAACATATTTTTTATATATCCAAATTAAATCATTCTACACAAGCTCAGCGAGTATTGAAACATCGCATTGTATACATAGTGTTTTTTTCCCTCCCGAAATAAGATGGCCTAGATTATGTGAATGAACTTTTGTGTCTATATTTTATTTCTTATTTACAATGTCTTAAATGAAATAAACATGTGTATCATTTCCATTTATAATCTTCAAACCCCCAAAGATTGCATATTTTACGTTATAATTATTAACGCTTAAAAGTAAAATATCTTACAAATTGGTTTAGAGTTTGCATACCGCATGTTGTAAAAGAGTTATCATTAAACATACTATATTTTATTCAGACTGCAATGCACACATTGCATCTTATTTGGTTTCAAGAAATATACGTTTTAAACATTTCAAACTTAGCAAGCATTTGAAATGATATATTAAAATATTAATGAATGTAGTCAATTTTCTGCAAGAATGAAAAGTAGCTTTATATCCGTCTATAAACAGATTGAATCAAGCGAATCTTGTATCACTTGCGTGACAACGAAAATTCGTATTATCTATCAATTTAATTCAACAACCACATGACCTTTTATCTGATTATCGTTTGTCAAATACCGCTCTAAATTTCATACTATACGCTACGCAGCTGTTTTAATTGGATATAAATTATTATAACAGGTAAGTATAAATGAACATGTATGACAGCTGAGATCATCCTTACATTCATATGTAGGAAATGTCAAATGTGAAAATTTGAAATGTTATTACTAGTTCATACCTTGGACCTGCAAGAAAGACATTGAAAGTGTTACGCCTTAAAATAGTTGTGTATGAATACTGGAAACACCATCTTTTTTTACCAGCCTGGCCTGGTTCTATTTTATCTACCATACCAAAAAGGAATGTATAATATATTATCAGTAATGGCTTTTGCATAAAGATTCTAATATTGGTAACATTTAAAGAATATTGTTGGATAGGCATCAAGCACATATAACAAAGTATGATGAAATTATACCATTGCCTAAAAAAGAGGGAAAACCCATACAGCAACATTGACCTTTTCTTACAACAATTTAAACATGTGTAAATGAATTCATGTGAATGTAACAGTTTCATTTTATTTGGTTAAGAAACATTTAAACTTACATGATAATTTGTTAAATATGCATTCAGTCACGAGGACGAAACAAAAAGTTGCCGATTCATTCCTAAAAGTTTAAACTTACATAATAGTCTGTAAAATCTTTTACAGATATTAATTACCAATTCCTTATTTCTTTGTAAACATCTAACTACATGTAATTTAATTATTTTTTGATAGTGTTTCAGTCGCTGTGATAATGTCACGCTCATATGGAGCTGTTTTTGTTTTATTGGTTTATGAAGATCACCTGTATCCCTATTATCATCATTCCATGTACCAGTGGACACAATGGAAATGAGGACTCACTGCGTCATGTAAGCTGTTTAGAGTGCAATGGAACAATTTAGCCGACAAAATTTTGATATTATATAATCATTTTTTTTCACTTATTCTTATATACGCCAGTTATCTATATTTATTAAAACCGTGTCAAGGTTTCAGTCTGCAAGTAAATCATAACAATTATTCATTAACATTGGTCTGTTGCAGGGCTACATCAAGATTATATTATATTAATTTACCAATGAATTGACTATCTAGAATGCATACTGTTAAACTGCATAGTATTGTATTGTAAATGTAATAGTTATGTAGACCTTAACTAGTAAGGAAGTAGGTTTAACTGAATATGCTTGACTTGCATTTCCTGCAATTGTAAATGATCGATTGAACGGTGTTACACACTGTGTCTGAATACTGAGAGATGGAAATGTAATGCTTAGACATAACAAATAAAGAGGTTATATAAGATTGAATTAGATAGTGTTGACGATTACAAACGTGTGTTTTATGTGCTTGAAAGACACCCATGGCTTTATCTTAATCACATTTGCAATGACAGTAAAATTTAAATTTGCCAATGTCATGATTTTTTCACATAACGTTTAATGCAAATATAGAAAACATGGTAGAAATGTTACACATGTAACAGATACATTATTCTAGAGGTTTCCTTGTTTGGAGACCGCAAAAATATAAGTACGTTTAATGTTTATATATACGACATTGCAGTCCCTAAATATCTGACATTTTATTAACGACATTCGAAATAATGTTAACACCAGTATCAGCTTTAACGACGTCTATATTCTAATTATTTCTGATAATTTGTATTTTATTAATCAAACTTGCATCTTTATCATGTTAACACATTAAATGTGGTTTGTGTTACATCAAGTTCATGGTTTCAAATAACTTGAATTTTACATTCCTTCTGTATGTTTTAGCGCCTGCAATTTGTTTGATGTGGCATACACTGAAACAATGTCATTTGGTACAAAGGGGATACAGTACTGTTTACATTTACAACTATAAATACAATGCTCTGCAGACTTTATGTGTACAACAACAACAACAACAACAACAACAACAACAAGTTGTATAACAATGTATATTACTAGAATGCTCATTTAGAATTCATTCATCAGTTCTCTTGTAATGAATTAGCATCAATACAGTATGTGTTACCCTAATGTTCTTTATACCATGACTAGCAATTGTTCATCCTGTCTGTTGACGGGTGATTTGTTATTTGAATTAAATGAGCCGCATCATGACAAAACCAACATAATGCGTTTGCGACCAGCATGGGTCCAGACCAGCTTGTGCATCCGCGCAGTCCGACCAGGATCCATGCTGTTCGCCAACAGTTTCTCTACTTATTATTGGGTTTGTAAGCGAACATCATGGATCCTGATTAAACTGCGCGGATGCGCAGGCTGGTCTGGATCCATGCTGGTCGCAAACCCATTATGTTGGTTTAGTCGTGACGCGGCTCAAATTATTTCACATGTTTTGACTGAACTTAAATATTCCTGTTACATGCCAGTCATGTGTCGATTGTGACATGCTAATATCAATTATTCCGACATCTGACTATTAAACCCTTGTTTCATAAATTTAAATCATTAATAATTAATTTTTCTCAATTAAGCACATGACACAAATCTTTCGTTCCACTTCAAGTACCTGTAGGAAATTGAATTAATTTATTCATTTTATAGAATTATTTTTGTACTGTGTCACTTAGCAACACGTTTTCTCTTTCAGCCCACTCAAAATAATGTTTACGAGACCAATTGAATTAATCGATATCTACTAATCATTAAACATTACTTGACATTCTGATAGAAAATTTCAAAATGTCACAGCATGTAAAGACTAATTAAGTGATCGTTGACATTTCTTACGCTCAAAAGAGCCACTGTTAAACAACACATATTTAGAGAAGTAATTAATAAGTTGTAATAAGTTATATGATCACGTATACATGTGTTACCTGTATCATATACATCATATTATATTAGAACATAGTTAGTTAGTCATTGATTGATCACGGGCTTTAATGACTGAGAAAAATGTCGTAACCTTTAGAAATAAATCATAGTAAAGTTAATGCTTAAAGTTAATGTTTGATATTAAACATGTATTTAATAGAATTATTCATAAATAAGTGAAAATTCATGATAGATCTACTTTTACCTAATATAGAACAATTCATCAGATGCCTGATGCAGAACCTCCTGCGTTTGCATGGGATTAGGGGTTCAAGTCTAAATTGGGGCGAACTTTGTATATTTTTTTTGTTTTTCCTTAGGAAGATTAAGTCA
The DNA here is from genome assembly GCF_026571515.1 of Ruditapes philippinarum. NCBI lineage: Eukaryota > Metazoa > Mollusca > Bivalvia > Venerida > Veneridae > Ruditapes > Ruditapes philippinarum. Next base: position 125,518 of record NW_026851801.1, on the reverse strand, counting down.
TCTTTTTCATTTGTTAATATTTTGAATTTAAATATATTTCCAAATTGATATGTACCTTATAGTGCTAATTAAGCAAAAATATGGCTAATTTACAAATTAAATTGTTTATATTTCAAAATCTTGATGGTCAATCTCTCTATTTGTTTTGTTTAAACGTTTCGAATTGTATCTAGATGATTGTCATTTGAAGTTATAATAATGACTCATTGTTAGACAAAATAAATATGACCGGTTTACTGAACCTACCCTCTTTCTATTACATCAAATCAGACACCTGTTAACTTTGTACTGTTCAGATATGCTTTTATTTGGTTTTGTTTCTTTTCATTTCAAAACTATGGTTATAGCTTACCACTTCTAAAGTTAAATAAAGATGAAATCGGCAAAACTGTTCTGATACATATTGATGTTGTTCTGTATAACTGATACAAAATTCAATTAAAATCGTCAGTATTTTAACAAACAAGATGGTAAACTTTTGCGTGTTTTTATTTGTGTCTAGAATATGATAAAGTTTAATAATGTAATGTTTTTAAATGACTTTTGTAACATTGTCAATTATACATCTAGTACCTTGAATATCAACAATTGTTAACACCCAGACATTCACACACGATCAATTGCAACGAAATAATAAATTATCTTTAATTTGTTGATTGTTTTGTTTCTTGTTTTAATAAGTTTTGCTTCAGACAGCGTAACATTGATGAACAAAAAACACAATATTATCAATTAATTACATGTAATCTGACCTTTACACAATATCCCTCATTGTCATACTATTTTAAGCTCAGTTAAATTTTCATATTAGGTTTTTGGTTAAATTGTATTTGCACTGCCTGACCATCAATTTTTGTTAAGAACGATTAACAAGATCTGATTTCGCCCAATTCTCGCACCTTCTCAGGAAGTTTGGACAATTTATATCCGCCTAGTATCACTCTATGTTTGTCAATATAACCAATGCCGACTAATAATCCCACATTAAGCATTCGTAAGACACGAATAAACATTATCTGACACGTAGAAACCTTATTACTTTCATAATAATAAAGGAAAACACACGAAATCAAAAGAAAATCGTAAAAAATGTAGCAACGTCATTTTGGGGGTATTTCCTGTTGACATTACATGTATTCAAAATGATAAGAAAAATGTTCCACGCGGCATAGCATTGTCCGATCGTTGAAAAATTAGCATGTCCTTTAAATCGGATATTTTTTTAGAATTAAGATTTAGAATTTAGATTTTTTTTTAAATATTAAGGATGTTTAATGTGATGAGCAAAGAGCGGTTGAAGATTTTTTCACAGTGAGCTATCGATTGCACTTGGATCCTAAATTAACTCAATAACTTTTAAAATGATAACCAATGGCTATGGTAGAAAATGTAAATTATTTGACGTGCGCCGGCAACTCAAACCAATGTCGTTAGTACTGAAAATTTCTAAGTAACTAGGGTAAATTTTTTGTAAATGATTTGTTGTAATGTTAAATAATAAACTTAACGGTTATAATTATGTGTGCATTATCTTTCTATTGGCGTTAAAAATAAACCGGCTATAAAATTTGTCACGGACTTTTGGGACAACCCTCGTATACTTAAAAACGTGACCATGTGCTTAATCTTTTACTATTAAAATGTCATATATTGTTCTCGTCGTAAAAAAGTAATATTTGATTATTTAAATAGGCATATGGATACCTGGAAGAACGCACAAAACTGCATAATTGCAAATTGAACGAGCTTATTTTTAAAGCTGCACGCCTTTAGATGAGCCAAAATCTTTCAAGAAAATAAATATTGTGAAATATCAATAAGATTTTAAGAAACATTAAAACATTCAAGATCTTAGTTATATTTCACATGTTATGTGCGGTTTTAGACTAATTTTGCAGTATTTTATCACCATATTTTTACTGCGTTACCAACGCAGTAATGGCTGTTTTTGCATATCTTGACCACTTTTTGTTATTTTTCGTGAATTGTAAGTGCCGACTTTAATATGTAAATTACTTTATTTGTTCACCTCACACTATTTTACTTTTATATACATTTCTAGAATGTTCATGAAATTTAACATGAATCTGAAAGCGTTCTGCTTTAACAATTCCTGTAAATGTCGCTACTTCTTCCCCCACCACCCGAAAGCAAAGGGAGAAGGAGCCTTGATACAACATTCTTTTATTAAAAACAACAATAATATATAAAAATAATGTACGTTTAGTAACAATATGATGTTTCGTTGTGACAGTGATTTTATAAAAGTGAATATAAATCTAAAAGTGTAAACACAGTTTGTCGTTGTATGAATTAAAATTTGTTTTTGTTCTCGACCACTGTATCCACGTGCATTCTTGAAGTATTTTCATTGAAATACGTTTGCATTTTAAAAGCTAGTTAAATACTTAAACTTGTCTATTTTTTTTTTAAATCTGTACGAGACCAACACTCTTTAACAAATACTGACTGAATAGTTGACAGTGCAGACGATGAAATGTACATGTAATCATCTGCACATGTGACCTGATTAAATTTTGTTGCCGACAGCAGGGTAAAGGTTGGGCAAGACGTTTTATTAATAATTTATGAAATCTAGTAACACTTAAAACAATACAAACTATTAACCATACTGAGTTGTAATTATAAGATTGTGAAGTGTGCTAATTAAATACTTTGCTTAAGACAATGGAACACATTAACGTTTATTAAGGCAAAGTAATTAAAATGTCTGTCTGTCCCATTCTGCGAGTTTTTGAGGCATCATTTCAAAAAAGTATCTTTGTCAACCTAATTTTATTTCGGTTGAAGTCTTTCATAAAAGACACCTGAAATAATCTGAGGTAATAAAGTATATTTTAATGCAAAAATTAATATTCAAAGCAAGAACTTTATAACTAAACTGCCTTTATTCCAATTTGAACGAGACTGTTGTGGGTTTTATATTAAAGATTCTCTTCAACTACTGGCTAGCATGAAGATGTAAAGCTGTAGCATGTTGAAGTGAATTAACTTTGTTCCAGGTATGTATTTGAGCAAACATGTTACCGTCAACAGCCCCTTTTATTGTTATAGAGAGAGTACCTTGCAAGTTTTAAGACAAGTTTTGAAATCACTAAAGAAGCAAATATAGCACACATTTCATTTTCTTATATATAAGCACAATCATTTTATATTTTCGATATCATTAAATCCAATTTTTGTAGCATAGACCTACCATACAGGTATAATTGTAAACAAATTATCGCCAATAATACCCGCTTAAACGCACATGCGAGCACAAATAAGCATTCAACTGTTTTTTACTGCAGGTCAATAAAACTCAACTTGAATCTTCAATATAGATAGTCACATTAATGAAGTATGCTGTATTTTCAAAATTATCGTTTTATTGCAAATAATGAAAAACAAAAATGATATGATAGATTAGAAATGACATCATATTTTACAGTAACTAAACAGTTATACACAGATATAGACAAGACTGATTAAAAAGGCCGCATCAACTAACGCTTTGTATGAACCCACCATTAAACGTCAATGTGGGGCATAAATCAACCTTTAAAACAATTGGTTCAGTAAATCACACTCAATCCGTACTTCAACCTCTGAAAAATTATATGACTTGACGGCGTTATATTGATAACATCAATTTCAATTTGATATATGGAATACAAGTTCATCTTTGTATTTTTTATTACAGCTGAATGTTTTATGTAATAAATGACAAACGGCTGAAATCTTAACATAGTTTACACATATTTTAGACATATTTATACTTGTATAGGAATACGGTTGGCCTAATAAAGGTGTTGGGATTTTAAAGATGTCTGTTGAGGCATAAAACCTGTCAATGGAATCAAGAAATATAAGGAAACCGCAGCCTCAATTGACCTTTAACTTATTTAAGAGTTAAAGCACACTATCTTGTTTTAACTCCATACATATATTTGTTTCAGTATTGCATCCGCGTGATTAATGTCATTCAACGTTATAACACTCATCAACGGAAACCGCACCTAAAATCAATTAATATTATACCATTCGATAAATTATATAACCTATTAACAGCAATCTAACACAGCCTGTTTAATCCATTCTCATCTTTAAATAAATATTGAATCTTCGCAAATAAAAGTATGAAATGAAATTAAAATTAACTTTATAGCTTTATTTATTTTTTGGAGTGGGGTGGGGGTTCACAAACATGATATTGTTTATATTTGAATTTGACTGATAGACAATATTTCATGGGTATAATAAGATGATTATATGGTTAATGCAGAGTATAATTGCTTCTGCGAGAATTGACAATTATTGAATATTTATATAATTATTACACAGAGTATAGATTAACGTTTCGTTTTAATTAACGAATTGATGTATATCGTTTTCCTTTTTTCTTTTTGTTTATTGTTGTTGTTTGTTTTGTTATTGTTGTTTATGTTTTCAAAATATAGACACGATATTAGTTTAGAAGAGTCTCAACCACACGTACTAATAATAATTAAAATTACATGTTTTCAAATGGTCATTCGTGCAAAGATACTTTTATAAAAGGATATTTTTAAAATTTGTTTCAAACATATGTTGTAGGCATGAACTTTTATTTCTATATCTTGAAAGATGGATTACCATTACTGATACACATAAACTTCTTCACAATTAAAACACTGAAATAAAAAGGACTGGCACTATCACGCTGTTTGCAAAGTTATATATTTATATATGAGCCGCGTCACGACAAAACCAACATAGTGTGTTTGCGACCAGCATGGATCAAGACCAGCCTGCGCATCCGCGCAGTCTGATCAGGATCCATGCTGTTTGCTATCAGTTTCTCTACTTGTAATATGGTTTGTAAGCGAACGCATTACGGTGGTTTTGTCGTGACGCGGCTCATATTATTTTCTACCAGATAAAAGGTAATTAGGAATAAACAAGTAAAATCGCATACAATAAATAATAAAATATGAATGATAAAAATAATGTTACTATGTACAAACATTGTAGTTAAGACCTTAAATCTTTAAGTGTGAAAAAAACTATAACATACTAAAAATGGTAATTACAATTTGTAGTGACAACATATGCATGCTTAATTGTTAATACAGATGCCTGTAACTGATTGGTAATTACAATACATGACAGATGACCATGATTGATTGGTTATAAATGTATATGAATGTGGTTATCTATGATGATGATGATTTATTGGCAATTACTGAAAAGAAAATGGTCATTTCAGATGATGTGACTAATTGATTATAACTGTATATGAATGTGGTTTTTACAGATAATGTGATTGATTGATTATAACTGTATATGAATGCGGTTTACACACAATGTGATTGATTGATTATAACTGTATATTAATGTGGTTATTACAAATAATGTGATTGATTGATTACAACTGTATACGAATGTGGTTATTACATAAAGTGACAATTTATTGGCAATAACTATATATGAATGTGGTTATTACAGATAATGTGATTGACTGATTATAACAGTATATGAATGTGGTTATTACAAATAATGTGATTGATTGATTACAACTGTATACGAATGTGGTTATTACATAAAGTGACAATTTATTGGCAATAACTATATATGAATGTGGTTATTACAGATAATGTGATTGACTGATTATAACAGTATATGAATGTGGTTATTACAAATAATGCGATTGATTGATTACAACTTTATATGAATGTGGTTATTACAGATAATGTGATTGATTGATTATAACAGTAAATGAATGTGGTTATTACAGATAATGTGATTGATTGATTATAACTGTAAATGAATGTGGTTATTACAGATATTGTAATTAATTGATAATAACAGTATATGAATGTGGTTATTACAGATAATGTGATTGATTGATTATAACTGTAAATGAATGTGGTTATTACAGATATTGTAATTAATTGATAATAACAGTATATGAATGTGGTTATTACAGATAATGTGATTGATTGATTATAACTGTAAATGAATGTGGTTATTACAGATATTGTAATTAATTGATAATAACAGTATATGAATGTGGTTATTAAAGATAATGTGATTGATTGATTATAACTGTATATGAATGTGGTTATTACAGATATTGAGATTGGTTGATTACAACTTTATATGAATGTGGTTATTACATAAAGTGACAATTTATTGGCAATAACTATATATGAATGTGGTTATTACAGATATTGTGATTGATTGATAATAACAGTTTATGAATGTGGTTATTACAGATAATGTGATTGATTGATAATAACAGTATATGAATGTGGTTATTACAGATAATATGATTGATTGCTTATAACTGTATATGAATGTGGTTATTACAGATATTGTAATTGATTGATTATAACTTTATATGAATGTGGTTATTACAGATATTGTAATTGATTGATTATAACTTTATATGAATGTGGTTATTACAGATAATGTAATTGATTGATTATAACTTTATATGAATGTGGTTATTACAGATATTGTAATTGATTGATTATAACTGTATATGAATGTGGTTATTACAAATAATGTAATTGATTGATTATAACTTTATATGAATGTGGTTATTACAGATATTGTGATTGATTGATAATAACAGTTTATGAATGTGGTTATTACAGATATTGTAATTGATTGATTATAACTTTATATGAATGTGGTTATTACAGATATTGTAATTGATTGATTATAACTTTATATGAATGTGGTTTACAGATATTGTGATTGATTGATTATAACTTTATATGAATGTGGTTATTACAGATATTGTAATTGATTGATTATAACTTTATATGAATGTGGTTATTACAGATATTGTAATTGATTGATTTTAACTTTATATGAATGTGGTTTACAGATATTGTGATTGATTGATTTTAACTTTATATGAATGTGGTTTACAGATATTGTGATTGATTGATTTTAACTTTATATCACTGTGGTTATTACGGATGGTGACTATTGACTGGCAGAAACTTTATATGAGTCTGTTTTTTACAGATGGTGACTATTTATTGGCAATTACTGTATATGAATAGTGTTATTAACAATAATGACTGATTAAACAATGTCAATTATTTTATACATTTGCTTTATTTAACCAAAAAGATTATTAATGCCGTGTATGGATCTAGACTTACATAAAAAAAAAACGTTTTGTGAAATCCATTGAATAATGTAAACATTAATTCAAATGTTCGTTGATTCTAAATAACACTTGTTTACATATTTATGGCTATGAGAAGAAGTTGATAGTAAATGTTCTCTTACCTTGTGTGTAGACATTTGACAATGAAATAATAACAAAAACAAGGAGGTATATGATATTCATGGCTCTTGCGTCTGGTCTGGATACCAATCTGTAAAATATAAGAATGAAGTGTTGGATCATCATTAAGTCCTTACGTAGTATTAATAGATTTTTAGCCCGTTTTACACCGTTACAATTATGAAAACATATAATTCTGAATGATGAAACAAAACATTCACGAATATATTAAACGGGAAGAATGTTAAGCTTATTAAATGGCAATGTTGTTATTTTGTGACATTTTGTGACAATAATGATGTTTTTCATTCAATGTGTAAAGGTGATACATACATTCGGTTCAACAACCACGTCTACAGCTTATATAGCTGCTTATACGCGAGTGTTAAAAAATCTAAACTATAAACAATGGTATTTGTAATGTTTAATGACGTATTTCGAATGAAACAATAGTTAAGTATTGTCAAAATAGGCGACTATTAAGAGAATATACGGTTGATATAGCAACAATAATGTTTCTATAATCATTTGTAATTATGAATTGGTCTTTGTGTTTTTTACGGTAGTTGTTGTAGTCGAATGACAATATTTAATACTACAAAATTTCACTATAAAATTTTCAATTATAGTACATTTAGATATGTGTCAAACGAATACAGTATATTATCATATTTTGTTTCTATTTTGTTTTTTGTTATGCATGTAATTGCTGATTTCGTTTTTACAGAGACACGTCTGATGAGAGTAAAGTCAACTTAAACGGAAAGTATCTACAAGGTCCTCGTATTTAGATCTTCATTTTTATCATATAACAGATCGCTTAATAATATGGACCGTGTCACGACAAAACCAACATAATGGGTTTGCGACCAGCATGGATCCAGACCAGCCTGCGCATCCGCGCAGTCTGATCAGGATCCTTGTTGTTCGCTATCAGTTTCTCTACTTGTAATAGGATTGGTAAGCGAACAGCATGTTTCCTTCACTCAATATGTGTCATTTTTGATGTCACGAGTTTTAAGGTATACCTATAATGATACATAGGGGCAAGATGGTTGTTTCTCACTCTTTATTTCTTTACGAGTTAGAAACCTTTCAAACCAAGTCCGCGTTATGATATAATTGTCTTATCGCATTACATGATTAAAATATGAAAATCATGTAAAATGAAAGAAATGAAATTGCATAAGGTACGGTTTGATTAAGCATATTTATAAAAACGCTAGTGCTTCTGTAAATGAAAACCGTCAATTGCGGCTTTGCTTTTATTTATACATAATTAAGATTACCAAATAATAATAGCTGTAAAATAAAGACAAATTAAGGAGCAATAAACGTGTTAATTAAACGTAAATTATGGTTGGTTGTGTCGGTAAATCTATTTTTGTAAATCTACAGATATAAGATATATAATGTATATAATGCTAAGAGAAATAATAAAAGATATAATCCAACGGTTACAAATATATATAAAAAAGAAGTATTTTAATAAATTAGTATTAAGTGTCTCAAATATATTTCAAGTAACAATAATAAATCTATTGAAGTTTGAATTAAATCGAATCAAACCATTAAAGAAATCGTCAAATATACTTTTTCCCGTTAATATCCGCTGGTAGAGAGAAACTAACTTAATTCCGAATCATTGCATCCATTTAATGACAATATAAAACATATAAATCAGTATGATATACCTCCCACAATAATTTATTTAGAAGATGCTTATCCGTTCATGCACAAGTTAAGATCATAGTTTTTTTCATGTCTGCATTAAGCTCCAAATATTCGACCGCTCGTTTCGCCAATGACACCTAAGCGTCACCGCCCCGCATTCTGTAATGTCTTGTCCGTCATGCTACGTCAGATAAGAAGAGTTAAAATGGTAATTCCATCAGCACGATTTTGTTAGGCCACAGTTTTAACGTAACGTTAACTTAACGTAAAACTGTCAAAATATGAACTAGTGGTTGTTAACGTAGTCGCGGTATAATTAAGTACGGTAATTAAAACATGAAATATAAAAAAAGAATTAATAAAAATGTCATATGCATCTTATATTTTTACAACGAATCTAAAAATATTTACTGTGTATAACTCTCAAATGACAGCTGTACTTTGTCCACATATACACCATTCCTCTCTGAAAATTTGAAATATATTCAATTACTTATATTAATGGTAATACTTTTATCTTAAAATACAATTAATTTTTAATATTTTCTTCTGTATAGTAAAGGACAACCAGATATTGCTTACAAAAGGCTTCAATGTACATCTAAGGCAAACTGTTAAAATGTTAACAGCTAAATACCTGCCTTCTTTCCCTTTACAAAAAACTATTGTTTGAATGTTGAAAAAGAATACTTCTTAAATATATTCATGAAAGAAATACGTTCGCATATTTCCGTAGTCAGTGCCACATGTACATCGTGAAACTCCTACTTAATTTAAAGAGTAGAACGTTTGTTACATAATTTTTCATTCTGTTTACGTATGAAATTCATGGTTTACTACAGAGAGATACTAAATTCAAAATTTATAGGTCATCTTTTGGTAGATGATAACCTTAAAGGACATGAATGCATGGTGACATGTCTGTGGTCCGTACTCTGAGTGCCTGAAAGGGACCATTATTAAGCCTAGAACACGCACGCACGCTCACACACACACGTACACGCATGCACGCACGCACACATACAAACATACATACATACATACATACTTGGGAGTGGTTGACTAGTGGTAAAGGAGTCTTTTTCTCAATCTATTTCGGCCCTACTCAGGTCACGACCATGTTTCTGCAGAAGGCACCAGTACTGTTTTGTTCCAGGAAACGGACACGAAAGGGATTAATATGATTTATAAGAACTTGCTCGCAACCTAGCAAAAATTAATATGTTGAAACAAAACTTCAGTTTCTACGATAAATGAAGATGAATGGAAGCGACATTATTTTACTTCTTATAATTATTTTTTTCCCGTTAATTGTACATATTTGAATACATGCACGATTTACCACATCAAATAGCGCGCAATAATACAATCCCATCTTTATAATTGGATAAAAGGCTTTAGAATCATTGTTCTTACCTTGATATATCACATTTTATACGTGAAATATCTAAAAAGAAAACTGAAGAAGAACAACAAAAAAGGCACGATGTTATTTTTTTCAATAACCTGGCTTGCGTCTGTATATTTAACTAACTGACGGAAAACCCTTCTATACGAGCGGGCGCTCGGTAGATAAAGGCCTCTCTGTGTTTTGCCAGCAAAGAGTCAGTCAGGTTTGATTAAAAAATATACATATACAACCATATCTTTCAACTCTTGTTTTTAAAGTCAGATCAAACCTTTGTAACAAGACAGTTATAAAATGCTTCATGCTTTACGTTCAAATATACCATGTTTTAGACAGTTTGTTTAAAAAAAATCAACTGCCATTCCATTATTCATTAAAACATCATCAAAACGCCGTATTGTATATATTTATTTATTAATTTATCTTTATTATTATTAATGCTAATTAAAAACGCCAGTTCTGGCAGTTAGATAAACACTTTATCATTTACTCATTACGAAAGCCAAGACATTTTCCATCAACTAACTTGTATATTTGCTTGTTACTAAGAACTATACAGTATATACGTATTTTCCTCAAAACAAAGTAAATATATACAATGTTCCTACATATTATTTGTATGTATCTTCTCGGACAACGTTGTGACGTTGTTTTTTTTTTAAATTTTATTTGGCGATATAAAACTTCACCCAGTAAGGAATATTTATCAGTTAGAGTATGATTTTCTTTATTGTTGTTCAGTGCATTCGGACTATTTTTCAATCACGTGGAATCTGTGCATGAATTATTGTTCGTAATGAAAGTTACGACCGATTTATCTTCCATTTGAGAACGTTTAATGCTTCTAACATCATTTGTATTGTAATTAAATACAAATATGTTAACTATGTTTTTATACAGCGTCCGTATCAAATGTAACGTTAAGTGTATCATTATTATTTTTTGTTGTTGATTTATGCATATGTTTACCGCACGCTTCAGAAACATGCCTTTCACTTTCGCAATTAATGCGTTTTTCCCATACATATACCACGGTGTAAACCAGTGTTTGAGGTATCCATAATTAATACAAATAATTAACCACATAAACAATTATTGAGTGCATTTTATTGTTCTTACAAGTTTGATTTATTTCTATTATAAATTAAACACATTGAAACCACGATGGAAAAGAATAGAAATCACATGTTGTTCTAGTCACAAACTTCTAAGATAAACTAGTAGTGTTGTTTGTTCACATCACGTATTAAAAATTGCATCATGTCATGTCAGGATACATAGATGTGTTGACGACTTTTAAAATTGGGCACGTGTTATCTATCACATGACAAAATTTCTGATTTACTGATAATGGGAGACCCTCACCCCGGAAAACTTTCGTGCATCTTTTGTTTTAACCACAACAAGCTAGGCAATCTCCGCACACTTGTTAATCCAAACAGCACTCAACCAATTGTAAAATTCTCATCTCCTGTAAATAAATAGAAAAAAACAACTATAATGGAATTAAGTTTTTAAGTTCAAACATATTTCAATGAGAAAATAAAAAACAATAGCGATCAGTGATCACATGTGTCGCCTCATTATGGCCAATTTCATGTTGGGACAAGTTTTGTGACAGACGGACAGACAGACGGACAGTGCACAACTTGACTTGGTACTGATCATTCCTGTAAAGTTTGGATAAAATTGCACCAGTAGTTTATGAGGAGTAGTCCGGACAAGCTTTTGTGTATCTGGCAACACACAGAAAAAACACCTTTTTATCAAAGGGCCATAACTCGGCCAAAATCATTCAACCGGAAATCTCGTGCAATATGCGCAAGGACTTGAGCTACAGATCAATCCTGTAAAGTTTAATTGAAATTGCTTTAGTTGTTAAGAGAAGTAGTCCGGACAAACTTTAAAAATAAAAATTATTAAAGGGCCATAACTCTAAGAAAAATCATTGAACAGGAAAATGCTGACAATATGCACGACTAGATTTAGTACTGATCATTCCTGTAAAGTTTGAATAAAATTGCACCAGTAGTTTATGAGGAGGAGTCCGGACAAGCTTTTGTGTATTTGGCAACACACAGAAAAAACAACACTTTTTTATCAAAGGGCCATAACTCGGCCAAAATCATTCAACCGGAAAACTCGTGCAATATGCGCAAGGACTTGAGCTACAGATCAATCCTGTAAAGTTTCATAGAAATTGCATTAGTGGTATAAGAGAAGTAGTCCGAACAAACTTTAAAAATAAAAATTATTAAAGGGCCATAACTCTGACAAAAATCATTGAACCGGACAATGCTGACAATATGCACAACTAGACTAGGTACTGATCATTTCTGTAAAGTTTAGATGAAATTGCACCAGTAGTTTATGAGGAGTAGTCCGGAAAGTTTTGTGACGGACGGACAGACGGACAGACAGACAGACGACGGAGAAGTGATCCCTATATGTCGCCACTACTCCGTAGAGGCGACACAAAAACGAAAATAAAAACCAACAACAATCATATATAACAAGATTATACACAAATATACGGGCTTATTGAAAAACGTCTGTTTTCTTTTAGAATATTGACTGACTCACAAAAGTAAGCTCAATATGATCATATAATATATGTATATGTATATGGTTTGTTGCACCGTTTACAACTTACACCGTATGTGAGATGTATTCGCTAATTTTTATTTGTTTGTTTGTTTCATTTTAAGCCTTTTCCCAACAGTATTTCAGTCATATAGGCGGGTAGTTTCTTAACCATCGTTCCTGGAGAGTTACACCAGTACTAGACTACCTTCCTCCGCGCTAAACTACCAAAGCATCTCCCGGGGATCGAACCCACGCCAGAGAGGTAACTGGATCAGAAGTCATCGACTCTAACCCCTCGACCACGGAGGCGGTTATTCGCTAATTGACAATGTATACAGCTTACGCCGTATGTGAAAAGTATTCGTATATTGACAACGTATACAGCTCCGACGTATGTGAAATTTATTCGTTATTTTTATGTTTTCTTTCATTTCATTCAACCGAACATAAATAATTTATCATTTAACTCCATAATTAATATCCTACAAGGATAAAATATAAATAAGAAAGACAATATAGCAGTGGCTACTACAGGTTCACTTTAATTTATCGAATAAATAAATATACATTCATACACATCGACGACACTTGAAAAAAAAAATCACTTTAAACTAGTGAGGAGTGTCTCTGCACTTAACAATAATAACATATGCTAATATAAAAGTCCCATGTCGTCGATCCGAACATTCCAAAAATTGTGGTTCCGTGTAATTCCAGTGCACTGTAAGGAATAATATGTCTTAATACACACAAATGTGTTACCTCAAAGTCAGAACCACAAAACTCACTCAAACTTAGCATCCATCCTTGCAACGTTATCAAAAGACAACAAAAAATGGTCTACTCTGAAAAAGACAAAACAAAGAAAATTTCCATATTAAATAAACATTAATCAATACCGTTGATTAACCTTAAAGTATACTTTTTTTTAACATTATTGTGACATTACAAAGTCCAGCATGACATATACAATCTTAAGTGTAATCTCAAAACGATGGCGGGGTGGGTGGGCGTCTGTGTGTAGTGAACCTATAGTACCTCGAATGGTCAAATACCCGTGTGCATACACCTTATATTTTTATATATTGACCAGTCTTTCGCATCGATACGCTTGGTGGACAGCTGAAATACAGCTGCGCTGTCCACAGTGACCGAAAAATCATATTATATTAAAGACCAATGATAAATAAATGTCAACGTATACAGCTTAAGCCGTACTTGAGCTGAATTCGTTAATAGACAACGTACAGCTTCACGTTGAATATGTACATCCACTTTCGGGGAACAATATTTTATGTACGTATATCGGTTACGTTTAGCGCCAAAATTAAAATTATCGTTATTTTTTATCATTACTCTTTCCTCTTTCTTCTTCAGGTTTAGTAAGAAGCATTCATCACTAGAAAAATATTCAGTATGATTTAAATATATAAGCTGTAAACGTTGTAACCATGACCTTTTACGCCTAACGGGTGAACCATGGTGTAGCAATGGTCTATAATATGATACTTTCAAATACTCGACTTTATGTTTAAATCATATAATATCGTCCAATTGTAAAATGTAAATACATAATGTTCTTATGATCTTACATTCACTCACTGTGTGTTCGTTAGGTGGCGTAGACTTTCAGCGAACTGGCTTAGACATCCGTGGGCATGGTAAGAAAGGACACATGTTTAAGTATTTCGTTCCTGTTTTTATGTATGATCCAGGTTTTTATTGAAGACCGAAATGGAAATGATTTTACATTCTTTAACATTTTTGCGGAACATAGATCTTATTTAGATTTAGACACCTTGGGGAATTTCCAACGAGAGCTGGATCAAAGACAGGGCCTTTTTGTTTATAACAAACGATTTCATTTAGCAGGGACCAATTAATTATTGTTGTATATGGATAGGACGTAGTATTTTTTTTATGAAATCCAGGAAAAAGTAGGCACGCTGTAAATTTTAAGACTAAATGTGTTATTCATTTGTTTAATAACACGATATCAGATAATTTATAAATGTGTTTTACAGAATAAACATATATTATTTACTATGACATTATTATATAGTATGTTTACACTACACCTTTAGTCTACAATCAACATTTGTATTTGTTTACAACTTGTGAATGATGTAAATACACGATCATATATAATTAATTATACGCCCATTACTTTTTACTATTCATAACTCGTATCATTTCGCTTAGGCCTTAATTATGCCAAATCGCATTTGTGTTATTTTTAACCCAATTTGATTGAAAAGCAAGGTAACGCTTTCAATTTTATGTAACTTTTCACAAAAATATTTTGGAAAAACGGGAGAGTGAATTATCTGACATTTGCACGACTTACATTAATCTTGCGCGATACCGCAGCATTCGTGTTTCTGTTTCATGCCTCCGTTATATAAAGAAATGTAATGTTATGTGGTGCTTTGTTTTTGAGAAATATATTCAGATTGTATACAAGAAATAAAAACAACGTCATGTTGGTTCTCGAAATCGTGAAAATTACTTGCTTTAGTTTTCCAAGGGTTAAAATATAAAAAAAAACGCATCGCTTTCAAAATAATGAAAGCTCGCCAGTGATTGGTAGTTTGAAAGATCACGAGAAGGTGACTGCCTTTGGGCGAATGTGTACCTTAATTTAAGTGCTGATTTAAATTAGATTGCGGCTTCTCCCTGACATACAATTTTAGAATCAGACTAGCTCAAAGAGTAAACAGTTTTTCGAAAGATGGCAAATAATAACTATGTTCCTGTATCTCTAACACGAAACTTTTAATATATTTAGTTTGGAAACCGGAATGTGATCTCACTGTATTTAAATTTAATCAACACAAGTGACTAGCTGAGCTATATCCGTGCAACATGAAGAGACATCAAACTGTAGACTGACCACGGTTTTCACCAAGATAACTTTGCCATCGATTGCAGACTTGTTGAGCTTTCCAGCAGATGATTTATTTTTCACTATATTCCGGAATACCCCGCACAATTGCTCTACTAGCTTAGCATTTAGGACGAACAAAAATTTTACATTGCAGCAGAGCATTGACTTTACTCTATATTTCAGACTGCCCCGATATATTACACTGCCTTCTAGCAGAACATTTATTTTATTCAATTGCTAAGAATGTCATGCTAGATTGCTCTGCTGGGTGAGCATTCACGGAAGATTTAACCGTTTATGGATACCCTTTTCCGTGCATTGCCCTTGTGCCAGTCCTTCATTGAATGCCACCATTCGTTGTTGATCTTGTTTTTCATGTTACATTAGATAAATAAGGTTCTATTTGGGTTAAATTTCATGGAAAAGAAAATAATTATTTAGCAATACATTGTATTTCAAAGCAATTCTACGCTGATGCATCATACAGAGTTTATTTTAATACCCTTACTGACACGGTATCTAACGTATACCGACTTTATTTTAATCGGGCGGATAAAATGTTACATTTTCTAATGAAAAATATGCCGACCTTAAAAAAAAACCGTCCCGAAAATAAGTAACTTTTCTCCTACCAAAATTTAAAAAAGGCCGCGGTTCATCATCGGACGTTTAAGGTATCAGTTTACATATTTCGAAATGCTCAACTAGTTGGCTCTGCCCTCTGAGCATCTAATAGAACATTGATTTTACAATATTGTTTTTTTTTTCGAATGCCCTGCTAGTT
The DNA here is from genome assembly GCF_026571515.1 of Ruditapes philippinarum. Taxonomy (NCBI): domain Eukaryota; kingdom Metazoa; phylum Mollusca; class Bivalvia; order Venerida; family Veneridae; genus Ruditapes; species Ruditapes philippinarum. Next base: position 108,891 of record NW_026851801.1, on the reverse strand, counting down.
AACATTTTATTATTAATGAAGGATATTAAAAACACTGATAAAAACTAATATAAACTAAAAAATAATAATAAACAAGTTTTAAATACTTCGCATAAATATATTGTCCGATACTTATAAGCTTCTGAACCCAAAGTAAGTAGACATTGTTACCAGTCAGTTTAAATTAAATTACTCATTTGCTTAATATTTATCTATTTATCTAAAGAATATATTTTTATTATATTATTCATTTATTTTGATTAACTTTTTTTTAGTTTAAACATAGTTTAATTCAAACAACTGTTCTGTATATAAACAAAATATACCAATAATTAATGTATACAATGCAGGCGGATTGAGTCGTGACTTACTTAAAAAAACGTAGATATCCAATTTTACTACCTTATTTTTAAGTATAAGTCAAGATTGTCTGTTACATGTAGTTTTAATAATCTAAAGACTTGACATGATTAAAAATGAAGACAATCCCTCAAGGGGTAAAAGATTTATAGAACGGAGCTTAATTGCCTGATATCTGACTTTCAATGATAAACTTTACCATGAGCCGGCTCATATTCGGCAAAGGCTCTGTACATTTCCTTGTTGAAATAATCATTTGAACATTTTTTAAGAAAATCCTTCAACGGGTATAGGAGACGGTGGAGACAACCGACGGACGGACGGGAGAAAGTAATTCCAATATGCATGTAACTTCCTCCACATCATATGGCGTGGGTATAATGAAGTAAATATAGATATAATGAAAATATTTTAGTATACAATTATCTGGATATGCAAGACATGATAATGATGCAATCAATTAAGCCGACTGGAAATTTATAACAAACGTTTAAGTGTGGATATAATTATACATGTATATTATAAAATGCAACAACAGGGCCATGATGGCCTTAAAGTCGCTCACCTGTATATAGGCCCCCGGAGCAGGGCCAGTTTAAACCCCAGGGCTTTTATTTGAACAAACTTGGTAGACACCCATTAGAAGATGTTTCATGCTAAACATCTAAGGTCTAGCTGGTCAAGTTTTTTTTCTTTACACATATAGTTAAAAACAGTGACACACCTGGGGCAGGGCCAGTTTTGACCCAAGGGCTTTTATTTGAACAATATTTGTAGACAATAACTAGAATATGTTTCATGCTTAATATCTTAACTCTAGCTATTCGGGTTTTTTCAAAGAAGATTTTTAAGTTTTTGCTATACACATATAAGGAAAATCAATGTCATCGGGGTGGGGCCAATTTTGACCCCAGGGCTTTTATTTGCACAAACTTTGTAGACACTCACTAGAAGATGCTTCGTGCTTAATATCTAAACTCTAGCTATTTGAGTTTTTTCAAAGAAGATTTTTCAAGTTTTTGTTATACACATATAAGGAAAATGAATGACCCCCGGAGCGGAGCCAATTTTGACCCCAGGGCTTTTATTACAACAAACTTGGTAGACACTCACTAGAAGATGTTTCAAGCTTAGTATCTAAACTCTAGCTATTTGTTTTTTTTTCAAAGAAGATTTTTTAAGATTTTGCTATACACATATAAGAACAATCAATGACCCCCGGGTCAGGGCCAATTTTGACCCCAGCGCTCTTATTTGAACAAACTTGGTAGACATCCATTAGAACATGTTTCATGTTAAATATCTTAGCTCTAGCTCTTTGGGTTCTTTAAAAGAAGATTTTATAAGTTTTTACTATATGCATATAGGGAAAATCAATGACCCCCTGGGGCGGGGCCAATTTTGACCCCAGGGCTTTTATTTGAACGAACTTGGCAGACACCCATTAGAGCATGTTTCATGCTAAATATCTTAGCTCTAGGTCTTTGGGTTCTTTAAAAGAAGATTTTTAAGTTTTTACTATATGCATATAGGGAAAATCAATGACCCCCTGGGGCGGGGCCAATTTTGACCCCAGGGCTTTTATTTGAAAAATCTTGGTAGACACCCATTAGATGATGTTTCATGCTTAATATCTTAGCTCTAGGTCTTTGGGTTTTTTACAAGAAGATTTTTAAGTTTTTGCTATACACATATGAGGAAAATCAATGACCCCGTGGCAGGGCCAATTTTGACCCCAGGGCTCTTATTTGAACAAACTTGGTAGACACCCATTAGAGGATGTTTCATGCTAAATATCTTAGCTATAGGTCTTTTGGTTCTTTTAAAGAAGATTTTTTAAGTTTTTACTATATGCATATAGGGAAAATCAATGACCCCCCTGGGGCGGGGCCAATTTTGACCCCAGGGCTTTTATTTGAACAAACTTGGTAGACACCCATTAGAGGATGTTTCATGCTAAATATCTTAGCTCTAGGTCTTTGGGTTCTTAAAAAGAAGATTTTTTAAGTTTTTACTATATGCATATAGGGAAAATCAATGACCCCCTGGGGCGGGGCCAATTTTGACCCCAGAGCTTTTTTTTAACAAACTTGGTAGACACCTATTAGAGGATGTTTCAGGCTAAATATCTTAGCTCTAGGTCTTTGGGTTCTTTACAAGAAGATTTTTTAAGTTTTTACTATATGCATATAGGGAAAATCAATGAACCCCTGGGGCGGGGCCAATTTTGACCCCTGGGCTTTTATAAGACACCCATAAGAGGATGATTCATGCTTAATATCTTAGCTCTAGGTCTTTGGGTTCTTTACAAGAAGATTTTTAAGTTTTTGCTATACACATATAAGGAAAATCAATGACCCCTGGGGCGGGGCCAATTTTGACCCCAGGGTTCTTATTTGAACAAACTTGGTAGACATCCATTAGAACATGTTTCATTCTAAATATCTTAGCTCTAGCTCTTTGGGCTCTTTAAAAGAAGATTTTTTAAGTTTTTACTTTATGCATATAGGGAAAATCAATGACCCCCTGGGGCGGGGCCAATTTTGACCCAAGGGCTTTTATTTGAACAAACTTGGTAGACACCCAGCAGAGGATGTTTCATAATAAACATCTTAGCTATAGGTCTTTGGGTTCTTTTAAAGAAGTTTTTTTAAGGTTTTACTATATGCATATAGGGAAAATCAATGACCCCGGGGCGGGGCCAATTTTGACCCCAGGGCTTTTATTTGAACAAACTTGGTAGACACTTACTAGAAGATGTTTCATGCCAAATATCTAAGCTCTAGCTCTTTTGATTTTTTAGAAGAAGATATTTAAAGTTTTTCTTTTGGTTGCCATGGCAACCAGAGTTCTGCATGGAATTAAATTCTTTGAACAATTTTTAAAGGTGACCACCAAAGGAACATTCATGCGAAGTTTGGATGAAATTTGCTTAGTGGTTTATGAGGAGATGTCATTTAAAGTAAAAGTTTACGGAAGACGGACGGACGCCGGACGGACGGACGCCGGACGAAAAGCAATCACAAAAGCTCACCTCATTTATGGACAAAAATTGCCAAAAACATTGCAAACACAGTTATATACCTCGACAGAGTCAGGAACTTTTGTCAAAGTTGAATTATGGTCTAACTCGAAACATTCATCTGACACATTGATGACTCTGGATCGCTTTTACATGCTCTAAGTATATCTGAAAAAAAGGGACTTTTCATTCGAGCCGAACGAAATATTTTACATTGCTGTAAACACAACTTTTTTGATAATCATATGATTACTTTGTGTTTTTTTCTTTCTTTACTGAACTTAAGTAAATAATAGCCTTATTAAAGTAAATAAAACGGTTAAAATATAAGCATTCTACGGTTCACGAAAGAACATGTATAAATAAGAGTTTATAAAAAAATTGCAAGCTCAGCGTTTTACGTTTTTAAAATTATTTACTTTTAAAAATAGCAATTTAAAAAAAATCTTATGGCCATAATCGTACACCGTACGCTGTTTTTGTTATCTCCCTTTGTTGCTCTTCAAGCGGAAATTCGCACGCGCGAGAAATTCGAAAGTGTAAAACAGTCAAAGTTTTCACAGCTTTTTTGCCTCTGGAGACAGAAAAAGGTAAAGTATTGATGGTTTTAAAAGATAATACAATGCAGAACATGAATTCCATATAATCTCCCTTGAAAATGTATTTTTTCCAATCATTTAGAACTCAAAGCATGTTGATGACCTTCATACGATATGTCTCACGGGGCTGTAGGCAGATATTTAAGATTTCTGGTGTATTTCTATCTCTTTTAGTTTAATGCTTATATTATATTCTTTTAAACTAAGAATAATCACGCAAAGAATGATTTTGGCAAAAGAAATATTGTTCTTGTTAGCAAACATCGTTATTTTTTAACTACGGAAAAGGATAAGTGTCAAAAGTAGGTTTAAATCAATTAAATTATTACACTTTCTGGCATTTTACAAGGAACGTTTACACTTCTCAGTAAACTTCATCAACATTTTCAACAATTGACTAATGTTGATGAAGTTTCTTCGCATTTTAGAGTGAAGAACAAAATTGAATATACATTTTTGAACTTTTATTTTACAGATACTGTATAATATGGGCTGAATCTCTGTACATAGAGCTGCTTTCTGTTCTGAAAAGATACAGATATGCAAGAATCAACTATAAATGGAATATAATGAATAGTACGTAGATATATTATTTAACACTGTGTGTCAAATATTAACTTTAGTTTATTCATATGCTTCATTTTGCTATAGCTACAAACCACAGGCACGAGTATTTGAACTGGGAAGAAAATATGACTACATTGAAAACAAAACCCCTCTGTGTTCATCTTAAATGTGTCAAAAACTAAAAAAGAGAGTGAAATATGAGCCCCCGTTAAAATATACTATAAGTTAAGAGAAGGCCGAAAACTTCAGATTCGAGTCTACGAGCAAGAGGTTCATTTCCAGGGACATTGTAAAACAATTGTCCAGATAATTAAAAGAAAATTTAATCACTATTTCACGTTTGTATTACCTTCCTAATGACACCAACCCCGAGTCTCTGGCCCTTCCCATATCAGCAAACGAGCGCATTCGTTCTAAAACTCCCAGGTAGACAAACAAGTGGCACAACGGTTCGGTATGTAAACATAGACTTATACATGTTTGATAGCCGAGTACTGGTCAAAATCACTTGAATTTACTAAATAATATTACTTATTACATAAAATGGGACCACTCTCAACCGTCAGTAGGATCTGATACACGGAAAATTCGAGTTTCAAACCTCTCAACAGTCTTTCGATTCCTTTCTACGCCATTAATTATTGTAATTCAGCAGTTCGGTATTTTATCAGGAGCCCTTTGATTGGCCAATAGTTACGAAACCACATCGTTTCGCACACGGATGTCTAATGGCGTAGAAGGGAATCCAAAGACCGAGTAGATTTTTGAAACTCAAATTTCGCTTGTATCAGATGCTACTGACGGTTGTGGGTGGTACCATTGAATGAATTTAGTAAATTCAAGTATTTTGACCACTACTGGGCTGAAAAAACCTGTATTAGTTCATCGATTAAATTATGATGGAGAAATAAGTTGAAACAATATCTCGGGTGAACTCTACGTACACCTTTTTACTTTCTTTTTCGATATTTTGAGGGGCTATTTCCGGTGAACACTGTACAACAGTGAACATGGTAGACATCATTATTGGCAATTAACAATGTCTGTCTAGTATAATTCAAATATGATTCAGACTTTTTTCTTGAACACATAATTTTTCTATAATTAACCAAAAAGATTCATTAATTGTATAATTTGTCATAATGTTGTATTCTCTAGTGTTTCATATGTTTTGTCGTCATATATATACATACTATTCATAAATTGTCTGTAATTTGATCTGTTTAACATTTAAATAGATTAAAATTGTTCATGTAATTCTAATCTTGATAATGCAGATGTGTGTATATATGTAAAGTTTGGTATATGAATATCATAAAATATTTTTCCAATATTTTCGGCATGTCTCATTTATGATAATTAGCCCATTGTTATTGCCATTTGAACTATATGTGTATGTTAACATTGCTAAGATATAAGATGTAAAAAATAATAAATACATTGATAACGATGATGATATTTTATTGTTCATTTGATTACATTGAATGCAATACATTGACAACGATGATGATATTTTATTGTTCATTTGATTACATTGAATGCAAATGCAAAGTAAAAAGTATTTTTTCCTTAAATTTGCTGTATCAACATAAAAAATAGTGGATGGTGTACATTATTTACCGCGTCAACAATGAACAAATGGTTAAACAGCATGAAAAATACCGAAGATAGATTTATCACACATTATATTAGCGAGTTCAAACAAGCAGTGAAGAATTAAAGCCATTAACAGTAATACTTGAACCTATAGGTGTTGTATAAGGCTTTTTTACATTATTATTTCTCTTGAAAATCAGGATTTGGAACCTTAAATCAATGTCATTTTTCAAAAAAAGGTACATGTGATTTTTTGCACATCATCTTTCTAATGATATAGATACATGCTACATAAGTTTTGTTTCTGTTGCGGATTGTTTAACCCTTAACACAGTTTTTTCGTAGCTTGATCAGCCTATAATGTAAGTAGACCTTGCTAATATCTTGCTCAATTTCATCGATTTGCTCATGTAACGTACCTTAGTTATACACTCTGATACGTCCGGTTCGTCCACTGTTAACATTGTGTGTAAAGTATTATTACATACCAGTGGTAATAACGCACTGGAAAAAGTAAGGAAGCAAGTGAGAACCAACAAAGTAACTCATCATTCTTATGTGTCAAGATTTTATTTTCAAAACACCAGAGGGTCATAGACCCATGTGGCTGACATTTACATACGATATATGGCCACAGCAATTTAACATATAATAATCATTATTACATATTCAAACATGTATATATTCACAAATACATAAAAGTACATATACATAAGCATATACTTGCATATACATCATCTACACACAGGTATAAACATATATTTTCGCTGCTTTTTGCAAACTGATTTTTAAATACATTGATATGAATTATAAACCCTCAAACATTTTTTTATAACATAACAGACAGAATATACTTAAGCATTCAGTTTCAGTTTTAACATTCAATACACTTGTCTATGCATATACAACATAGTACAGTAAAGTAAGTAGTAGTAAGAAAAATGATTCCAAATCTAGTCACAACTTGCTCGAAAACGAAAGTGTAAAGTTGGTTACCAATGGATTTTATTTCATAAAGTTATAAATTTTAAATCGTAAATACAAAATGTCAATTGGACATAAAATAAATATGTAATAGAAAGAGCATCAAAACACGAGTCTATCTGATTTATACTAGGGGGTGTAGCCCCGGAGTATGAACAGATTGCCGAGTGTTTTGATGTTCTGTCTCTTTTGTATCATAGTCAAACATAAAAACAAGTTCCATATTGTCACAATATGAAACCCCGGTGAAAAGTTTCCAACGAACGAGCATCTAAATATGACATTTCTGTCGCTTTCCCTTTCTCTGCTGTCACAATAAGTAAACCCCAGCAAAATGAGCCAATCAATGGGCATGCCTTGGAGTGCGGGTAACTTATACCTTTCAACAGAAAGGCCCTCAAACTTTGATACAAGAATTCCTATTCCATTTCAAGTCGCAACTTAATTGACATATGGATTTACCATGATTGTACATAATGATATTACATTTTACAAAGCTACATGATAAACAAGTAATAAACAAGTAAAGCATATAAGAGTCATACTCAACAAAATTAATACGGAAAGATAAGTTTAAGAATAGTTGTTTCTGTAAAGTTTTTTTGTTCTTAATGTAAATGCTTTTCTACATAATTTTATTATGTACTGAAATTTCTTATGACACGCTTAGATTCTGTAGTAATTAAATCAACAAATTTATGCATATTTGTCGTCTGTAATAATTAGTTGGTACAAACTACTTTCTCAAATCGTTATATAAAACAGATTCTAAAACAGAATGATATTTGTTCTCCAATTTATCGCAAAAAGTACATTACCGTTCATTTATTGGCTAACAGGTCTAGTCCATCGGCCACTTTCAATAAAATGATCAGCGTAATGGAGATAAACAAACACGGAACTTCTAAACGCTTACCAAATCAAGATTTGGTTGATATCTACGGAATCCTATTTCGTCCACAATATTTCGCTAGTTAACACGCGATAATTATCGCATCTAAAGGGCGAAATATAGTATTAAATATCGCATGTCTTAAATTTCGCTAGTCTCTCACGCGATAATTATCGCCCTTTCTATAGACCAGAGACACTTATACTAGCGAAATTTAACAATTTCGCCTCGATAATTATCGTCTTAATTTTCGTATGTTGTGTGTTCATCAGGCGATAAATATCGCGTTGAAGGGCGCTAATTATCGTATGAGAGACTAGAGAAATTTAATACATGCGAAACTTAGTACTAAATTTCGCCCTTTATAGGACGCTAAATATCGCGTCTGAACTTAATTCTTCTCGTGTTTTTAGTCCTAGGATATCCTGAACGGGACTCTCTATGGTCTATCAATCGCTAGGTACAAGGACACTAAATTTGTATGTGTATTTTCTTCCTCGGTATGTTTAAAAATATTGTAGAAGCCAAATGGACCAAAATCTTAAAAAAAACATTATAGATAGTAAGTAGCCATAGCGACAAATAGCCTCGTGTGAATTTTTGAATGGTTGTCGAGGCAGACTTATCATTGGCTAACATCTTGGACTATATTAATTAATGTCACCATATTAATATAAACTTTGAGTTTTAAATGTATGCAAAATGGACTGTACATTGTCTGTCGACATAGTATGGTTTCGTGTAAAAACTGAGATGACAGTATATTGCCTCTTGCAGGTAGCCACGTTTGGCCTCATGAAAATTCCAAAAATGATTAAAGGCCGAGCTTGTTTATTTGTCCCGTACAGGGGTACATATACCTCATTTGGAAAATACCAGATATTTACCCCCTTAGCATCAATGGACTGTGCATTGTTTCTATTACTTAGCCACGTACGGCCCGGTGTAAAAACTTAAATGTCGACAGAAAAGGACTGTCAATTCGATTTTTTTAATGTCTACAAGGCAGTCTGAAGGACAGCTAAATCCCCTTCCGCAGTGAACATGCATATGTACTTCTTGTCCTTTTACCAAACATGACGTTGAAGTTGTGTCATGCATATCATAAGCACATAGTCTCACGATGGTGATTATTTGTGCCAAAGTATTTAAAATCTTCCATAAAGTTAAAAAGTTATGGACAACATATAACATTGACCCTGGGGCATTTAAAAGTTATGGAGGGGACATTAAATGCAGACTTTTTATAAATTTGACCTTTAAGTGTGACCTTGACCTTGGGGTAAAGCAACTCAATTAGTGCGCTCTGCATATGTTCTTATAATGGTGATCAATTGTATTTAGTCATTTTTTTAAATTTCAGTGGTGAGAAAGTTATGGAGCAGACTTTTTAAATTTTAGCTTAAAGTGTTACCTTGACCTTTTGGATAGCAATCCAATCATTGCGCTCTGCACGTCGTCCCATTATGGTCACTTGTGCCAAAATATTTCAAAAAAATTTCAGCGGTTTAAAAGTTATGGAGAGGTCACAAAATCTAGACTTTTTTATTATGAAATGAAGGCTTTTTAACGTTTGACATTTAAGTGTGACCTTGACCTTGTGGGTAGCAACCCAATTCTTGCGCTCTGCACATCGTCCCATTTAGGTTATCACTTGTGCCAAGTTCTTTTAAAAACTTGTCAGCGGTTTAAAAATTATGGAGCGGACACAAAATGTAGACTTTTTATTATGAAATGAAGGCTTTGTAACGTTTGACCTTTAGGTGTGACCTTGCCCTTGGGGGTAGCAACCTAATTCTTGTGCTCTGCACATCGTCTCATTATGGTGATCACTTGTGCCAAGTTATTTCAAAAACTTTTCAGCGGTTTAAGTTATGGAACTGACAGACGGACAGACAGACGGAGGCCATTCCTATAATCCCCTTTCCGCTAAGGGGATAAATAAATCATGCAAATATACCTAAAACATAAATATAAGCAGCAGGTGTCAATGTCTAACACTAAGCTGTTGTTATAATATTGACACATTTCATAGAAGTGATGACAAAAAAAAGGTCAGGACAAAAATCATGCAATTTGCATTTATACAAAAGACACTGAACAGAAGAAGTCATTTAAACAGGTGTAAAAGTGAAGGACAGTACGGGCGCTTTGGTGACAATTTAATATGTTCTATAAAAAAATAACTCATACGCAGGAGATAAAAAAAGCGTAATTAGGAGTTTATAAGTTACATAGGACTTTCTCTTCCAAAACTGCAATGCCGATGATCTATTATCCATAATGAAGGATCTGTTGGTCATTTGAGGAAAAGTCAAGTTTCCTTGTAGGAATTTACTACGGCCAGAACTTAGATATTTGACAGTTTTGCCTTTTGAACCTTTAAATCACGCCAAATACTTTTATAATTTGCATTGAAGAATAATGACCTCTTCTTACCTTAAAGGTCCATTATGCGTTAGAAATGCTTTTATTTTTATCTCAAAATATTTTTTATTGTTGGTATTCTTTTATATATTCCAACAAGCAACAAGCTACTTACTGGCCAATTACCATAACTGTTTTAACCTTCTAATGCTTTTCGGCAATTAGTAAATTTCTAGTGATTTAGTATTTTGTATGGAAGTAAAAAAAATCGTATGGAAGTCAAGACCGCCTCCGTGGTCGAGGGGTTAGAGTCGATGACTTCTAATCCAGTTACCTCTCTGGCGAGGGTTTAATCCCCGGGAAATGCTTTGGTAGTTTAGCGCGGAGGAAGGTAGTCTAGTACTGGTGTAACTCTCCAGGACGATGGTTAGGAAACTACCCGCCTATATGACTGAAATACTGTTGGAAAAAGGCGTAAAATGAAACAAACAAACAAACAAAGTATGGAAGTCAAAATGCTACTTTGCTTACATTTTGCTACTTTATAACGTTAACTTTTACATTTAGTCCTATTTCCTTTAGGTAGCAAGCATTTAACATTCTCTAAAACCATTACTTAAATATTATAAAATGTTACAATGACATTTCTAAAGAAGTAAATATTTGTTCATTTCTGAGGCATAATCATGCCTTTAACAAGTTTCATTGAAGGTTCCTTTTATCTTCTCGTACGTCAGAAGAAATCAAGGTCCTGCAATAGCTAACTAACTACAGAAGTTAGACTCAAGGAACTTAATTTGTTGATAGAGAACATACTGAGGTGTATAATGCACATTATTTGATTTCTTTTTTCACTGTTGTTTCTATGGTAACATATTTATTTAAATAAAAACTGAATAAATCTGGATCCTACCATAATTCACAGTGTATCTAACATATAGGTTGATATTAGTTATGTGGATAATTAAATATATGGAGATTATGAACGCAATTTAAATTTTCCGAACCTGAACATTTGTCAAAATATTCAGTGCACACTGTATTAACAAATGTGAAAACATTTATTGACTGGTACCCCAGCAATCCCATACTCCATGGATAAGCCGAGGTATCTACCAACCAAATATTCAAGACCTCGGCTGCCTGAACAGAACTGTTTTGGATTTTTATCAGTCTTGTAACCTTGACCCACAATGACCACTTCTCTACCCAAAGTTATAGCAACAGCCAAGATAACTAGTCAATGAATAAGTCCCGTATAAGTAAATCTTTAGCACTGGTGACCTTTGTTCTAGCATCTTAAGTTGTATGATCAACACAAGTATCTACTAACATCAGTAAATTATAACAAGAGCCATCGCCGGGCGGAGGCAACGCTCGACTTTTTACTTTTTCTAAAAGCAAACAAAGAAATGTTTGAACAAATCTAAACGTTTCCTTTTCACAAATTTAATCGGTCTGTCTTGTTTCTTTTGTCTATATAATTTGCATATATAGATATACTCATTGATATATATATACATACAATATATGATATATGACATGATATATGATACATGACAGGATATATGACATGATATATAATATATGATATGATATATGGCATGATATCTGATATATGACATGATATAGAGTATGATATATGACATGATATATGATATGATACATGGCATGATATATGATTTGATATGTGGCATGATATATGACATGATATTTCATTTGTGGCATGATATCTGATTTATGGTATGATGTATGGCATAACATATGATATATGACATGATATAGGATATGACATGATACAGATTTATTATATGATATATCATATGTGGCATGATATCTGATATGATATATCATATGTGGCATGATATCTGATATATGATATGATATGACATGCTTTTTGACATGATATATGATATGGCATGATATATGACATGATACGATATATGATATGATATATATGACATGATATATGATACATGACACATGAATATATACACACGCCAATAAATATGTTTGGTCATTTAATGCACAAATCTGAGAAAATTCAGTAATTTAACCTTCAAGGACAAGGTCATTAAAGAGCCCAAGGCAAATCGGGTTTGATAAACAACAAGGTCTTGCCCTTTAGATTGTTCTGTTATAATATGAAGTTGATCCCTTCAATAATAGCAAAGTTACAGCCAGTTACAGCCAAAACAATGAAAATTTCAATAATTTGACCTTCAAAGACAAGGTCATTAATGAGTGAAGGTCAAGGTCTGTTTGATTATTTTTAAGGGTTATCCTTGACGATTATTATGTTTAAGTTTGAAGACAATCCATTAAAAATAACAAAGTTACAGCCAATAATAGCCAAAAAAAATGAAAATTTAAATAGTTTGACCTTCAAAGTCAAGGTCATTTATAAGTGAAGGTCAAGGTCTGTCTAGTTATTTTTAAGGGATATCCTTGAAAATTATTATGCTTAAGTTTGAAGACAATCCATTCAAAAATAACAAAGTTACAGCCAATAATAGCAAGAACAACCAAAATTTGGACTTTTGACCTTGAAGGTCAAGGTCATTTATGGATAAAGGTCAAGGTTAGTGTGGTCTACTGAAAGGTATTGTCCCAAGAATTGTTGTGGCCAAGTGAGAAGACAATACACCAAAAACTAAAAAAGTTATGATCCGGGTACAAGTTTGCGGACGGCAACGGCATAGCCGCCGCGACTTTAACAATACCTTTACTTTTTTCAAAGAAAGTCGAGCTAAAAAAGAGCTGAATGAACAGCAGTGTAAAAATCTATCAAGCATCAATGACCTTGACAAAAGTGTTCAAAGTAAGCTTAAGTCTACAAAACATGAAAGAAATCGGTCAATAAATAAAGGCTATATATCATGAATAAAAGTGTAATGGGCCGGTATTACAAAGGGAAATAATTTAAAAAGTAATGAAAAGTTACAGTTCTTTGACACTGCTCTTTCTCTTACTGGTCTCTACAAATGTGTGATGTTTCAGCGAGATATCTTTACTTGGGACAAGTATTATTTAACATTTTCAAGTATCAAAAGACTACCAATTTGCAAATTTTAAATAAAAATTCCTCAAAATACTTTTCAAGTTATTTTCAAGGCGAGAGTGACACACCGACAAAGTGTTGACCTGCATAAAAATTATGCCAACTTAACATACTTGTTCGGCCAAAGACACAGGGACAGATACGTTGTATTACTATATTATGACTGAAAGCAATTACATATCGTCACATACATTTTAATGATACAAACTACATCATTCAAATATATATAAAACCATACTTTTAGCCATAAAAAATAAATTACTCATTTATTACAAATTTGTCAATTTTAAACATGGATAATGAAATGACCACCATTCACGCCGTAATATTCTTCTCAGTCAATGAAAGTGCTTCCAACTTCAGATTTTGCAAATATTACGTATTTGTCCTGGACAGCTATAGAAATGTAGTTAGTAATGAGGGCAGCCATTGTTATCTTGGCCAAACCTATTTTTATATGAGAAATTTATCATTATGTACCACATGTAATTAAGTCTAGAATAATGTTTTGTCTTGTTATTTATCTGAATGATGAATACCAATAATTTTGGTGAAGTGTAAGTATGTTGACCTAGTATCAGTTTTAATTATTTGTCAAAAACAATATCACTAACTGATAAGTATACCTGTTTGACCGTCATATTGTTAAAAAGCATAAAGTATGAAAGTTAGAGTAAATATGTTAGATTGGTGAAATACACTAAGCCATCAACTAATAAGAGACTTGAATTATTTGTGTATATTTGTCAAGGCTTTTGACTTGTGGCATTTCTAGAAGGTACTATCGCTTTCTTATACAATTTTTTGAATTGCATATGAGGCAACAAATACATTCTTCAGCATTAATGCAGAATTACATACTTTAGATGTTTGATGCTAATTAACAAAGAAATCAGACCGTCTTGAATAGAAAAGTAAAAGCAATTTGTACTTAATGCGAAAGAAATACTACAATACTTGTTATAATTGTTTCAAAAGTATACAAATCCTTTGTTTATACAGAAATTACATGCCAATAGAAGTCTATTTCCCTGAACAGTACAGTATAGTAGCTTAACAAAGTAACTGTGAGTGGTTTGACCAGAAAGCTATATTAAATGATCATTCAAACCAGTCAATCTTTCCCTACAAATAAATGTCTGTTTAGTTCTAAATCCATAAATGTGCAGAACTTATATGCCAGGTGTGCCGGCTCAAGGTCGGGGTCACACATACAGGTCAAAGAATTGTGACTTGGGTTTCATGCCCGCTCCTTATCTCCTAAACCCCATGAAGGATTTTCATGCACCTTATGTCAAACGTTAACCAACGAGACCATATGCAGAACCTTTCTTTGCGTCACCGCGGACTATATATATATATAAATTTATGTATATATATATATATACTAAAAACTGTTATTTTTTTATGCCTCCAAAAATGAAAATTTTGGTACTTGCAAATGGCGTTTGCAAATGAGGTACTGTAATTTACAGATGGCGAAGTTTTTGAAAATGGTGTTTTACAAATGGCGTAACTATCCAAACCTCTACTTTGGTAAATGGCGTCATGTAAAAATACCAAAATAGAAAATGTTTGCAAAACTTAAATAAAGTATGTATGCAAAACAAAAAACATATGTACGAAAAACTAAAATAAACTATATATGCAAAACTAAAATAAAATATGTACGCAAAACTAAAAAAAAATATGTATGCAAAACAAAACAAAAATATGTATTCCAAACTAAAATAAAATATGTATGCAAAACCAAACAAAAAAGTACAAAAAACAACAAAAAATAAGTACAAAAAAAAACAAAAACAAAAAACCAAAAAAAATTGCAAATGTCACTTTTATGCCACCGTAGATTTCATTATTCGGAACATTTTATTCTGTTCACGTACACTATTTATGTGTGTTAAATAACAGAGACATTCTATGTTTCAACTTTTTCGTGAATCAACAATAAAACAATGGAACCATTTTAATTTCACTGTTGATAAATTTTATAAAAATATTTCATAAATATATAATTATACCCTTTAAATGGTCTTAGCAACTGAGTTCAAAAGTGCTATGCTCTAACAGGGCAAGAATTGTCAACTAGCAGTCATAATTAAAGTGGTTAGGTCATTATTTCTACTACATCTTTGCATAGTTTTTATGTACTTTCTCTACAAGTAAACATCTTCATTAAGTTCTTCTTATAAGAATTTTTCAGAAAAAAAAATAATATCATGTAAAGATGAAAAAAACAAAACTTTTTAGCAAGTGTTGCATGGCGAGAGTTTTAAATGTGTTAACTCCATTTTATTTGTCTGATTGGATTTTACGTTGCACCGTCATGTTATTGGTGATGTGGCGACTTTCCAGCTTTACTAGTGTTGAAAGGCTTAAGATGCCCTTCTGTGAATTAATTCAGACACAGACAGTCACCTGAGTCGAACCACCGATGTTCCGTTAGCTAGTTCGAAAATGTGAGTCAGACCTTTGAACCAATAGGGGTTATCTACTGGCCAATACCAATGCACCTGTGAAGTTTGAAGGTAAAGGGCCCATGAGTTATTGAGATATTAATCAGAAACCGTTATTAATTACAAATGTAATTATATGGTCAATGTGATCTTCACCTCTGACCCCTTGACCCAAAAAGTTCATGAGGTTATCTTCTGACCAAAAGCAAGATGGGTTGTCAAGTCATTCATTGGAAATCCTTTTTATCTACAAGGTCAATATGACCTTGATTCTTGTATCAAGCAAGTCATTTACAGACCAAGACCAATGCACCTGTATAGTTTGAAGATCAAAATCCTAGGAGTTGTTGAGTTATCAATTGGAAACCATTAATTTTGGCATTCAAAGTCAATTTGACTTCTGCCCTAAAAACCTCAAAAACATTAGGGGTCATCTTCTGGTTATGAACAACCCCATACAAAGATTGAAGTTCCTATGCCTAAGCGTTCTTTAGTGACTGATCGCAAACCATTAGGTCTACGCACCAACAGACAGACAAATGCCAAGCAATATACCCCCACTATTTTGAAGGGGGAAGAGAGGCATAATAAGCATAACTTAGTTTCTCAGGATGTATATATTTTGGAATTATACAATCAATATTGCATTAAAGTATTCTTTGATCAGACACATACATTTTAAAACTAATAAATTATTAAGCAGAAATATTCATCATGGTATCAGTTCAACAGTTTGACAGGCTAACATATAAACAAATTCGTCAATTTAGTATAAAGGGTAAAAAACTATATCTATATCTTTTTTAGATTTAAAAACAGTAAAAGTTACATAGAATTCATAACCTTGTGGTAATTTCTCCAAAAGGCTGTAACAAAAAATGTCATTACTATTTATCACACATGGTTTTTGCATGTATATCTGATTTAAACTTCCGGACCAAAATATCCTACCACTAGTTTTAGTTGGTTTAAGAATCACTTGACACAGTCACACATATTCGACTCTCTTTTAACAAGATATAACAATACCACAATTCGTTAACTAAGTTAACGAATATAGGACATGTATATACGATGGACAAAATACTGTGAGCGTCTGCTGTTTCCTTATTTTATATAAACACATCACTGGTTGAAAAACTTTCTGTCATAGGATTGATTGTATGATGTCTCACTTTATATGAAAAATTTGAAAATAAAACTATATGTTTACCTAACATGTATCTTCTTAGTAAGTTTCAGAGGTGTCTTAATTTCCGAATTTGTCAGACCGTCCATGAATAATTCTCTGACAAAAATGTCCAGAAAGTCTTCAGTCTCTGCCATTTTTTTCAGATTTCCTTTTTGCAATCGGTGCGACGGGATCCATGCACAAGTATGGCATCCCTAAAATATCCGATTTCTAGTCATTTCGACACTAAGACATTTCAATCCCAATCAAATGAGCCCTTTACCACATCGGCCCACTTAAACTTATTATAATGTTTTCTACCATAACTGTACTCGTTAACTCTAAAAATAAGTGGATAGTGTCATAATACAATATGACAAATACATGATTATAACAAATAAATGGAATATATAATTTGCATAATACAATAAAGATTGTACTGTTCGATGACTATGTTCGATTAGTCATTTAAGAGTTATGTTATGTACTATAATTTATCTATCTCAAAATTATTATAATGGTATTAATTTCGAAGTAATTAAATCGTACCTGTGCAATCACAACATTATTGAATATCACCTTAATTATTATGATATTTCATTATTGTTAATTGATACTGTGTCAGTGTCAAATACCACAGTAAGTGGTATGCATATCAAACTGGTCTATATCAATCTATATCTATATCAAATTACCCACTTAGTCAAACCTGGTGCCTCTAGATATAGGCGTTTCAGATACTTCATGTGGCAATCTTTGACAATATCCCCAGGCAAATTTGGTTTCCTTTGAGGCAGGCGGTCTAGATATTAAATGTGGCAATCTTAAATAATGTCTCCAGTCAAATCTAGTGCCGTTGGAGATAGGCGTTTTAGATATTTCATGTCACAATTGCTGAAAATGTCTGCAGCCAAATCTGGTTCCTTTTTAGGCAGGCGTTCTAGATATATCTAAAACGCTAACTTTGAACTTTAGAGATGGGCGTTATAGATATTTAATGTGCAATCTTTGATATTTCATTTAGCATCTTTGACAATGTCTCCTTTCAAATCTGGTACATATAGAGATAAGCGTTCATGATATTTCACGTGGCAATCTTTTACAATGTCTCTAGTCAAACATGATGCCTTTAGAGACAGACGTTCTAGATTTTTAATGTGCAATCTTTGATATTTCATTTAGCATCTTTGACAATGTCTCCATTCAAATCTGGTACATATAGAGATAAGCGTTCATGATATTTCACGTAGCAATCTTTGATTATGTCTCTAATCAAACATGATGCCTTTAGAGGTGGGCGTTATAGATATTTAATGTGCAATCTTTGATATTTCATTTAGCATCTTTGACAATGTCTTCAGTCACGGGTATATATAGAGATAGATGTTCTAGACATTTCATGTGGCAATCTTTGACAATATCTCAAGTCAAATTTGGAACATATAAATTTATGCGTTCTTGATATTCACGTGGCAATCAGTGACAATGTCTCTAGTCAAACATGATGCCTTTAGAGATAGGCGTTCTAGATATTTCATGTGGCAACCTTTGGCATTGTCTCCAATCTGATCTGGTACATATAGAGATATGCATTCTTGATATTTCATGTAGCAATCTTTGACAATGTCTCCAGCCAAATCTGGTACATATAGAGATATGCGTTCTAGATATTTCATGTGACAATCTTTGACAATGTCTCCTATCAAATCTGGTACATATAGAGATTTGCGTTCTTGATATTTCACGTAGCAATCTTTGACAATGTCTTAAGTCAAACATGATGCCTTTAGAAATAGGCGTTCTAGATATTTCATGTGGGAATCATTGACAATTATCCTTTATCAGATATCAGAAAAGCATATCTGCAAATGTACCAGATTGGACTGGAGACATTTTTAAAGATTTACACAAGTTACGTCTAAAACAAAATTCCATACAAGTACCAGGTTGTAGATTGTCACATGAAAACTTTAAAACGCCTATCTCTAAAGGCATCAGGTTTGACTAGAGACATTGTCAAAGATTGCCACAAGAAATATCTAGAACGCCTATCTCTAAAGGCATCATGTTTGACTAGACACCTTTTGAAAGATTGCTTCATGAAATATTAGGAACGCATATCTCTATATGTACCAGATTTGAAAGGAGACATTGTCAAAAAGATTGATACATGAAATATATATAACGCCTATCTCTAAAGGCACCAACTTTTACTGGAGTCATCGTCAAAGATTGCCACATGAAATATCAAGAGCGCATATCTCAACATGTACCCGATTTGGCTAGAGAGATTGCCAAAGATTGCCACATTAAATAATATACAACTGCTATCTTTACAGATACCTGATTTGTCTATATATATTGTCAAAGATTGACACATTAAATATCAAGACTGCATATCTCTACATATTCTAGATTTCACTGGAGATATTTCAAAGATTGCCACATTCATTATCGGGAACGCCTGCCTCAAAAGGTGCCTAATTTGCCTGGAGACATTGTCAAAGATTACCACAGTAAATCTATACAACTGCTATCTTTACAGGTACCTAATTTGTCTAGATATATTGTCAAAGATTGACACATTAAATATCAAGACTGCACATCTCTACATGTTTTAGATTTCACAGGAGATATTGCAAAGACTGCCACATTCATTTTCGGAAACGCCTACCTGAAAAGATGTCAGATGTGCCCGGAGACATTGTCAAAATTTGCCACACTAAATATCTGGAAAGTCAATCTCTACGAGTATATGTACCACATTTCACTGGCGACACTGCCAAAGATTGCAACTTACAATATCTACAACCTCAATGTGTACGGGAACTAGATTTGGCTAGAGACATAGTCAAATATTGCCACATAAAAATATCAAGAAAATACCTCTACCTGTACCGGATTTCGCTTGAGACATTATCTAGAATGTCACATGTGATATCTAAAACGCCAGTCTCAAAATAAACCAGATTTGGCTGGACACATAATCAAAGACTAACACATAAGATATTAAGATGGCCTGCCTTAAAAGGAAACCAGATTTGACTGGAAGTACTGTCAGAAATTGCCACATGAAATATATTCAACATCTATCTCTAAAGGCACAAGGTTTGACTGGAAACATTGCCAAAGATTGCCACATCAAATTTCTCGATCGCCTATTTCTACATGTACTAGATTTGGCTTGAGAATGATTGCAACATAAAAAAATAGAAAGCAACAAATTTCACTGGAGACAGCTTCAAAGATTGCCACATTAAATATTAAGAAGGCGTATCTCTAAATATGCCAGATTTAACCACAGTTATTGCCAAAAATAGCCACATGGAATATCTAGAACGCCTTTCTCTGTAGGCACAAGGTTTGACTGGAGACATGGTCAAAGATTGCCACATGAAATACCTGGAGCGTCAATGTCCATATGTACCACATTTCAGTGATGACACTTCCGAATATTGCCACATGAAATATCTAGATCGCCTATTTCTACATGTATTAGATTTGGCTGGTGATATTGTCAATGATTACAACATAAAATATCTTGAATGCATGTTTCTAAAAGAAACATATTTGACTTGAGACACTGTCAATGATTGCCAAATAAAATATCAAGAAGGCGTATCTCTTAATTTAACCAGGAGTTATTGCCAACGATTGCCACATGATATATCTTAAACTCAGGTAGCATATTAGGCTGGATACATTCCCTAAGACACATAAAACATAAAGAACGCATATCGTTACACATACTAGATTTGGCTTGAGACATTATCATAGATTGCTCATGAAATATAGAGAACGTCACCAGATATGGCTGCAGAGATTGTCAAAGATTGCCATATGAAATATTTAGAACTACTATCTCTACTGGTACCAGATTTGACAAGAGAAATTGCCATATTAAATATCAATAACGCATATCTCTACATATTCTAGATTTCGATGAAGATATTTCAAAGATTGCCGCATGAAATATCTAGAACCTTGCCTCAAAAGGTGCCAGATTAACCTGAAAACATTGTCAAATATTGCAACATGAAATATCTAGAACGCCTATATCTAAAGGCACCAGGTTTGCCTGGAGACATAGTCTAACATTGCCACATAAAACATCAAGAATACATATCTGTACATGTATCAGATTTGGCTGCAGATATTTTCAAAGATTGCCAAATAAAATTTCTATATTTTCAGACACTGAGACTGGAGACTTTGTAAAAGATTGCCACATATTACATCAAGAACGCATATCTCTACATGTACCAGATTTGGCATGAGATATTATCATGGATTGCTCATGAAATATATAGAACGTCTATATCAACAGGTACTGTTGATTGCGCTTGAGATATTGTCAAAGTTTGCCACATGAAACATTTAGAACGTCTATTTCTTTGGGCACCAGATTTAGAACTTCTTTAAATGTGACTTTATTACCCCTGCCAACAAATTGATAGTTAACACTATGACCAACTTACCTGGAGTTGACTAAAGCGAAAAGAAAATTACAAACATACCGACAAAACAATGTGTCTTGCACATCTTGAAACCATCTAAACGGCATACAAGTATATTTGGAAAATGTTTTCTCAAAACATGAAAAAGTATTTTGCGACACAAACTTACATTACTGCATCTATATTATGTTATATAGTGACGGAAATACAAGAACATATGTTCCAAACAGATCGACGAAAATATATGTGTCTTGCACATTTTACGTACAAACTAAATTTGAAAATGATTGATGAAAACCTGTATGAGTAGTTGGTGACACAAACTTACACAGCAGTTTTATTATGTTATATGGTAACGGAAATGTCGTAACGTAAATTACAAAACAGAGTGAAAATAAATGAGTCCTGCACATCTTCATCCCATTTGCAAGACATATTCCAAATCTGAATATGTTTGCTCAAAAACTGTGGGAGAGGTTTGTGACATAATCTTGTAGCGAAAATGTATTATGTTGTTCGATAACAAAAAAGACAGTAACGTAATTACAAATTAAGCAGTAAATATATGGCCTGCACACCTTCAACCCACCTGAAAGACATATACTAAATTTTAAAATGTTTGCTAGAGAACTGTAGGAGTAGTTCGCCTCAAATCTTACTTAGTCTGTGCCTATATTACGTTATTTTAGCAACGTGAATAATGTAATGTTAGTTATAAACAGTATAATGATAAGTGTGACTTGCACATATTTAACCATGATCTACAAGTCATATACAAAATTTGAAAATGTTTCCTAAACAAATGTGTGTTCGTGACACAAACGGAAGGACGGACGTCCGGCCAGATTGGAATAAGGGGCCATTTCTATTGTTTAATAGAGGGCAAAGAGCCAATTATTCGTTTGTTACGGAATGGACTTTTTTTTCTTTTGTGTTCTGTTTACAGTTAAGTCATCCCTCACCTCTTTTCGGTAGCCCGGAAGGACGGAGGGTAAACTTATAGTCACCTCTTGTAAAACCATTTATATAAAAATGAACTTTTATTTGTTTGCAAATTAACCAACGAACTTTAAAAATCCCTGTTCATTTATGTTTTGGAATTAACCGAATTCACAAATGATTTTATTTTCAAAACTTAATTAATCATTATCATTATAACAATATATAGGTTTAAAAAATAATTTAGATGCCCGAATGAAAAAAATTCAACTGTTTTTAAATATCAATTTCTATGCTTATAACACAATTTACGCAAGCACAATGCACGTTCAAACACAAATGAATACCAGTTTATATGAGAGAATAACGCTATAAAACTATCTGATAATTTAGTGGTAGCACACCTTCACAACGATCCCTTCACCAAGATGACAACGATTGCAAAAAGTGACACCCCATTTTTTTTTACCGGTGAAGACACAGCACAGTGTTACCGTAACACCGTTAACACGTGTTTTTTCCCGCCATAGTTTCGAAGGGCGAAGTTTGGTACTAAATTTCGCATGTATTAAATTTCGCTAGTCTCTCATGCGATAATTAGCGCCCTTCAAGGCGATAATTATCGCGTGAGAAACACACAACATACGAAAATTAAGACGATAATTATCGAGGCGAAATTGTTAAATTTCGCTAGTATAAGTGTCTCTGGTCTTTTGAAAGGGCGATAATTATCGCGTGAGAAACTAGCGAAATTTAAGACATGCGAAATTTAGTACTAAATTTCGCCCTTTAGAGGCGATAATTATCGCGTGTTACTAGCGAAATATTGTGGACGAAATAGGATTCCGTATTCTGCAGCAAAGCGGAACGTGCTGGTATTGTGCACAACTAGGGAAGGTTTTGATCACAATTTTAATGTTTCGTTGACATCCCAACAGTAGTTTGACCTTTGAAGGCCGGACAAGATTTTTCTACTTTTAGCTCTGGCAGCGATTTTTTGCAGTGAAGCGGACATGCTGTCGATGGTACAAGTAGCTTGACCTGTAAAGGGTGAACAAGCTAATTAAGGACGCATGGACAGACAGACGGCGAAGGCAAAAACAATATATCTCCCAAAAATGTTGGGAGAAATAGTAAGGTGAAATTGTGTAACTACTTAGGTGTGATATTCACAAGTGGAAGGTCATTCGTGCAAGCTGCAAAGACCTTAGCTGTCTAAGGGCTCCGATCATTATATTTATTGTTACAATTGTTACGTGACTACAAAGTGCCAGTAAAAATTATGTTTAATCTCCTTGACGCCTTTGTTTTATCAATTTTAAATTATGGCTGTGAAGTATGTGGGTTTATGAATGCAGATGTTATGGAACGAGTACAGAAACAACTGTGTAGGTTTATTTTATATGTAAAACAGTCAACAAATATTTTGGCGTTATATGCAGAATTGTAGAGATTCCCTCTCTACACTGAAAATCCATATTGGTGTCATTAAATATTTTCTTATGTTAAATACAGGTAAAAAGATAATTGTATATTTAGAACAATATTGTGTAGACATATATATGATTTCGATGTGGTAAATTGTTTAACAAATTGAGCTTCAACAGTTAAAAACAGTTAAATGATATCCGGTTCTGTAAATATAAAGCTATTTGTACCTATTTTAGGAACATATTACGGATATTTAAATAAGTTGTTGGAATGATGGTATTCAATCTTCATTATTGTTAGATGTACAGAAGGGGGAACGTTTAGGTTGTCTCTAATAAAGTTTTTCGTGAGTGCGTTTTGTTCGAATATCGTGTGCGCGCGTGCGTTGCATGGGTGAACTCAGTCTCAAAGAGTGTCTTATCTATCTGGATGATGTGATCATTTTCAGAGATACTGTTGAAAAGCATTGTGAGAGATAAGCAGCCGTGTTTTTCTAGACTTGAACATTATGGCCTCAAATTTAAGGGTTCCATGTGTGAATTTTTTCAGCTTGTGGTGAAATATTTGGGCCATGTGGTCAGTGCAGATGGCGTTCAAACAGATCCTGAAAAGACAAGTGTCCTGAAAGATTGGCCAATCCCAAAGTCTGTTAAAGATCTTCGTTCTTTCCTGGGTTTTGCGAGGTATTACCGTCGATTTGTCAATGGCTTTTCACAGTTCACCAAACTTTTGAATGACTTACCAACAAGAAAGCTAAGTCAACAAAACAACCTGCTCCTTGGAATTGGGGTCCAAGACAACAAGAAGCTTATGAGACTATCATTTGAAAGTTGATTTCAGCTCCCACATTAACTTATGCAGACTATTCCAAACCCCTTATCCTTTACATTGATGCTTGTTGTGTTGGCTTAGGAGCCGTCTAGTATCAGGAAGTCGACAGAAATTAGAAAGTTATAGCTTATGCCAGTCGTGGACTTAGACCTAGTGAACGCAATAACCCCGCTTACATGCTTGAGTTCTTTTCTTTGAAGTGGGCTGTGTAGGGGAAATTTTATGATCTCTATGGTCATAAATTCCTTGTTCGTACTGATAATAACCCACTCACTTATGCTTTTCCTTCAGCCAACTTGGATGATCAGTCCCATCGCTGGTTAGCTGCTCTTGTGACTTTCAAATTTTCTATCCAGTATCGTTCTGGCAAGCAGAATGTTGATGCTGATATTTTATCAAGGTTAACAAAAAGTGTTCAGATTGATAGTGGTATGCATCGTATTATGTGTCCAGATATTTTGAAGTCTTTGTTTAAAGCTACTTTGGCTGATGTGCATGAACTCCCTGCGTTTCAGTGTGTTTCTATCTCTCAACAAGTACTTGATACACCTTCCTCTGAAAAAGTAGATATTGGTTCCAATTTAAGTGGTATCAATTGGCTGACAGAGCAGTGTAATGATCGTACCATTTCCAGAGTAGCTAACATTGTCAAGGCTCATAAATTAACTAGTCGTCAGAATTCTTACGAAAAAGACTCAGTATGTCAGTTTTTGGTGAGTGGCCTAATCTTTTCTTGAAAGAATGTATTCTTCATAGAAATGGTTTTGTTTCCGGACAACAAATTATTGAATTATTAGTCCCCAGTGTGTTTCATGAAATTATATTTTCAGGGCTGCATGACGAATTTGGTCAACAGGTTAGAGTTCGTATTCTTTCCTTGATAATATCCCGGTTTTACTGGCCTGGTTTAGATCATTTTGTTGATAGACGCATACGAAAATGTCAAAGATGTATCCGGCGAAACACGACAGTCAGTTCCGTAACACCCCTTGTCTCTGTTTAATCGACTTTTCCACTAGAATTTGTCTGTATGGACTATTTATCCCTTGAAATGTCTTTAGGTGAGTATGAGCATATACTGGTCATAACCGATCATTTCACTCGTTATGTTCAGCCACTCGGTATCAGACAGCTCAAACTACACCTAAACTCCTTTTTGAACAGTTAATCTGTAACTACGGGTTTCCCAGCCGCTTACACAGTGACCAAGGTCGCAATTTTAAAAGCGCTGTTATACTTGAGCTTTGTAAGTTGGCTAACATTGAGAAGAACCACCCCATATCACCCACAAGGTAACGGTTTGGCGGAGCGTTCCATTAAATCCTTTTAAATATGTTGAGAAACTCTTGATGATTCTCAGAAGTCCAATTGGAAGGCACATGTACCACCTTTGGTACGTGCTAACAATTCAACTAGGCATGAAAGTACCGGGTTAACACCTCACTTTCTAATGTTTGATAGACATCCACGCCTAGCAATCGATGCCTTCATTGGAATTGACCCCGAAGATTAGGAAAAATCCCGGAGTCATCCCAACTCATTCCAACTATGCCATTGGTCTGCAGAAACGCCCGAGCTACGCCTATAAAGTGCCCGGCCGTGAGTCTAAGCGGCAGTCCTGACGTCATAAGAGACGGTATGATCTAATGTAAGACATGCCAAAATCGAGCCAGATAACAGAGTTCTAGTCAGAAACGTTGGTCTAAAGGGTAAGAACAAACTTACCGATAGATTTGGCAAAGATGTTTATATTGTTCAAACCCAGCCCAACCCAGACATACCCGTATTTGTTGTAAGACGAAAGCATTGCCGAGGTCATAGAAACGTCTTATTACCTTCTATGGTTCTTCCTCTTCATACTTCTAAGTCTCAGACTGTTGATTATTCAGTCCATCGGATTCACTTATCAAAGTTCTGATCTAATAGTCGCAGATTCTTTGAGTAATCTCATGAATGAAATTCCATCTGCTTCTTTCAACACTTCACATATTTCCCATGAGAAGAATAAAATCCATGCAAGGAGGAAATCAGTTCTTAACCTATTTTCCAAACCGTTTTGTCCCAGTCGCCTAGTTCGAAACAAAAGACAGCCAAAGTGGTCATCATCCCCTGAGTGGACGACATAACACTTTGTTAGCTGATAGAACATTACCCAGATTGTAGATTGTTTGCTGCAATTGTTATTGTTCTTGTGAGGACATTCTTTTAGTATGAATTATTTTTTGTATGATTTTTTATGATCATATGATTGATAATGATAGTTAAAGATGCATGATTTTGAAGAATTTTGTAAACTGGTGTACTTAAACATATTTTTTTGCTGATATATTTATATGAGTTTTGCAGGAAGAATATTGATAAGTTGCTTATCCGTAACTGACTGATTTAAGATGTAGAGAGTCTTTGTAAAATACAGTTTCTATTTGGAGTTTAATGTTCCTTTAGCTGCGCCTCATATTGTTATTAGACAGTCTCATTTTTGTACAGACTTGAGTGCCATCCGTGAATTAATATGATGTTATCTTAATAAGTGATGTTTTTTTCGATAAGATCAAACCTCTTAATATTTTACTATATAAACATTATAGGCCTGATGTTCATTAAAGTACTTTGATAGTTTTTTAAACAGCTGATTTACCAGAAGATAGAGTATTTATTTTAAATGTATTGTGTATGTACACTTTTTAACTCTGTGTGTAATTGTCTATCTTAAAGAAGCATTCCCATTGTAAGATTTCTTGGCATTGGTTGTTTTAAATGTCGGGAGGGGGAGAGGGTGTCGCAGGGTCATATTAATGTGTGATATGCTGTTTGTCAATGTAAACAAACGTTTAATATAGTGGGATAAGACATTTATTGATAGTTCCATTATGTTTACAAGTACATGTATAGAGGAAACTTTACCAATATATTATTTCTATATTTTTGTACAAATAAAAAAAGCTACCCTCCTTTTCTACGTAAGAAAATTTTGTTGTAGCTGATTACGTACTGTTGCTTCGCTAGGCACCCGGCGAAAACTCAAAAATACGACTAAGAAGATTTGTCGATTTTTTGTCTGGCGCCCATAACACTTTGTTGTTTCTCCATGTCGCCGTGTAACATGCATGAGCTTTATTTTTTTGATCATTTTGCGTGTAAACTGAAACGTTCACCCTACTCTAAATATGGAATATAAGATTACATTTGAGCAATCGTTATATATAAAATATAGTGAAAACCTTTAATATAGAAATGTTTTAGGCAAAATTAGACTGTTCTTAAACAAACTTAATATCGAGTTAGGAAGACAAAATAATGTACCAAGGAATGAACGAAAGTGCACTTTATATTATGTAAATGACATAGAAGAAGAATTTTACTTTATAATTAAATGTACGATATATTCTGAGTTCAGAAAACAATTGAATTCATTCAAAGATATTATTATGCAACACAAGTATGGTTTAATTCATTTCGTTAACGCAAATAGCTGGTCGCTAGAAAATACTGAAAACAAAAAATAGCAATATACAGTGATAAAGCTTTTAAAATGAGGGATAGGTTGTTATAATATACTGACGTTAAAGATTTGCTCTCTGTCTCTGTTTTCTTCTGTTATTTCTTTATTTTTTGGAATTAAAAAAAATGAAAAAGTATCATTGTTACTGTTAAATGCGCATTGTAAATTCATCATGTAGATTCGTTAAGTTATATGTGAATATTGTACATATATATTTATATATATTTATTTATTAGTCCCCTACCGGTTTAAAACGGAGGGGACTTTAGGTTTACCCTCCGTCCGTCTGTCTCCCTGTCACTCTGTCATACCGTCCGTCCACAAACTGGATCCTGCGATAACGCAAAAAAGTACTGAAATCATTTTAAATAAACGTTACATAAGGATACATGGCAGTATGCAGATTATGCACATCTTTTTCTTTTCTTCCTATGTTGAAAATTCTGGTTGCTATGGCAACAAATAGACTATATAATAAAATATGGCAAATTTTACATATATACTGGATCCAGTGGTAACACAAAAAGAACTGTAATTATTTTTTATGAAACTTAAAATATGGGTAGGTGGCAGTCTGGAAATTATTCACATCTTTTTCTTTTCTTCCCATGTTGAAAATTCTCGATGCTATGGCAACAAATAGACTGAATTTAAAGATTTTTTATTCTAGTTTTTCACTATAACTTCTTTATTTCTTAAGGTATTTACTTAAACTTTAAATGTAAGTTTCTTGTCACTAATCACATCATATGTGACAAGGTTTACAACCAACTCTAGCTTAAAAATTATCCGGATTACCTCCCTTGAGCTTAGAATTTTCATGAAAAAAAGTTTTTTTTAATAACTTCTATATTTCTTAATGAATCTACTTCAAACTTCATATATATGTCTCTTATTATCACTCAAAATTTGTGAGAAACTTTAATACTGAAGGAAGACTTTTTCCAGAATTATGTCCCCCTTAAACTTTTTATGAGAAATTGATATTTTTTACTCCAACTTCTTCATTCCATAGAGGATTTACTTCAAACTCCCACATCATAATAATGTGACAAGGTTTATAAATCTAGACTCCCTATTTCCAGAATTATCTCCTCTTTAGACTTTGATTTTTTCTTATTCATTCTCTAACTTTCTTTTTTCTTTTTGAATTTACCTCAAATTCAAAATAAACAATCATTATCGACACCTACATTGTATTTATTTATTTTTTAATTTTCATCTTTGCTACTATACATTTTTATGGTTTATTTCAAAATTGTTATTTTTTTACTTTTCTTTTTGTGAATATCTTTAAATTTAAAAAATGTTCCTTGTTACACTCATATCATGTCTGACTATGTCCATAAATCTAACATCTTTATTTCAAGAGTTATCTCCTCTTTAAGATTTTTTGCTTTAAAAATGTTATATTTTGGTAACAGAGATGTCAAAAAATAACTTGAGTCTCCTTCAGTCTGTTTGTCTGTGTGTTCATAAAAACTGTTTCCTGAGATCACTTTTGAAGATTTTTCCAACAAATAGATTCACTTAAAATAGAAAAAAGTTGAAACATTAGTTTACTAGGCAGGGAAACTTAACACATTTCTAGGATACAGACAAACTTAGAACTCAAAAAATTAAAGTTCATTTATGTCATTCATGTCATTCGTGTCATTCATTCATTCAATGGCATAATTGAATGAACAATGGCCCATCAGCATTTTGTTGGGGTTCTAACCGGTAGGATTGCTTGCAATACTATGATAATTGCTTGTTCATATTTGTATCTTCTCAAATACAATATAAAGTTGCATGTCTGTTTTCCAACACATAACAAAATATAAATATGTTTACCTTTTTGAAATGTTTTGACAAGAATAATCTTTATAGTTATAATAAGTATATTTTTGTTTAATATAAGTTTTATTTCTTTCGCATATTTGTCGGTATTGTGTGTGTTTTTTCTTCTTTAGATATAAACGTAAAAAACCAGTAAACGTATTTCTTTTTTATTAATATTGATCATGAATAATTAAGGGAAGTAAATGCTAAAATACTTGTTATGTAAAGTTATATAAGTTATTCCCCTTTATTTGTCACTATCACTAATTTCCATTAAAATGCAAATTTTCTTTTTGGTGGAATCTATAAATAGGCATTACCGAATTTCTCAATCAAGTATTGTAGCTTATAATTTGATTATGTTAGGTAAGGATAGACAAATTCTTGTGCAATACATTCATGTATTCATATGCTTTTTAAGTAATATCTTATCTCAATAAACATTATCATGTTTCATAAACCATTATTTTGCAATTTTATATGTTCATGTCATGTGTCATTTATGTATTATATGTTGTATTTGTATATGTAATATGGTAATGAGCTTTTGATGCTTAAACCAAACAATAAAGTGTTTGTTCACTTCTGTTCAGTTAAAAATGTGGAGAAAACCGAAAGCGGGCATCATGAAATTGCAAAGATTGCTTACCCCATTATGAACAAGCTAATGCTGGTCTACCATACAAACGATAACTCCATTAAAATCATAGTTGTATGTTACATCAACCAAAAGTGAATTATAGAAGCTTCAAGTCTTACCTCTTTTTCTTTGGACAACTGTGTTTCAATGTCAGTTATTCTGTTTTTAAGCTCCTCATATTCATCTTTCGTTACAGCAGTTTCTTTTATTTGCCTTAGAATTTCTCCAACACCTTCAGTAGTAATAATGAAGTCCTTCGTTTTCAGCTGATGAAAAAATAACAATATGTCAGTTTTACCTTCAGATGTAAAAGTGTAGGTTTTTATTTACTCTCTTAAAACCATGCTGCATAAGGTCAGACTTTATTTAAATATTATCTCAATTGTTGTTTCATTTAAACTCCCATACTCATTCTTTCTGTGGACTGTTGAAATCCGCTTTTATAACAGGATGTGTGGTAAAGACATCTTATATCTCAGACATTTCTATTTGTCAGCATATAATTTTTTACATATTTCTAAAAAACCTAAGCTCGGTTACTTAAAAAAAATCACATTTAACAGGGTTGTTTATGACTTCACAAATAAAGGTTAACTTAAGGCAATTGTTATTCAAATTGACAACAATGAACCAATTCCAGTTACCCCAAATACGTTCTGAATGAATAGTTTAAATCAAAACTAAACTCAATCAGGATTTCAACTTACTTATTCAAAAAATTCATTATTTGCACTTACATCTTGAAGTTTCCGGACAGCTTGTTTTGAAACTGGATGATGTACAAGCTCCTTACTATCTTGTAGAACGGATATCATATCACAAATGTAAGAATTAGCCTCAGTTTCCTCTAACTCCATATTGCTTGAGTGAAAAATCTTATTTCGGTATTGTCGAACCTGTTGAATTGACAACAAGTCTAAGTCAAACATTAACACATAATAATACTGTTTTCAGCAATACGACTAAGCAATACTCTTAGAAATAAGAATTAAAACTGCAAAGCAAGTTACTAAATTGCAACTTCTCGACACAGTTAACTGAATTAATTCACACGCAAAACCACAGATGCACAAGTTCACATGGTGATCAACATTCCTGTAAAGTGTTTTGACTCTAGCTAAATTACTGTTAGGGCAGATTGTGGACGTATGCACGGACAGACAAGGGCAAATCTAAATGCCCCAAAACCCCTAGATTCGGGGCATAACATTTTCTTACATATAATTTCATCTACTTACTTGAAGTATTCAAACTAGCAAGGCTCGCTAAAACATTTATACCTAATCACTTAAAGTGTGTTGCATAACAGTTTTTGAATCATAATTCACTGCAGAAATTTAACTACATAAGTCTCATAATTATATGGACATAACATCACATTGATGCAGTAATGGGATAACTCTTATTAAAACAACAATCAGATAATATTAAGCTTTACTATATTACTAGTCTATATAAAAGAGATAATTTTCACCTAAATGCACTTAAGTTTAACTCTAATGTTAAAAATATTACAAAAAAAATAAATAAACACATAGTACTTAAATGCATTTACCTCTAAAAACAGATTGTTTGGTGCTGTAACATTGCATCCAATATGATTGTGAAAAAATTTGTTATTTATTATAACATGGAGTAACCCTGAACAGTCCGTGTCAAATGCCGATGCTTTGTCATTGTAACCAGGAGCATTTATAAAGCATTTACAAATGCTCCATTTTTCAGTGGACCAAATAGTTGCATCACTGTTTTTCCAAAAAGGTGCTGGTGGATTTGATGCATGATTCCGTATAATGTTGTCGTAGATGGCACCACATACGTTGTTTGGACAGGGTTTCTTATTATTTGGAAAGCAACAGTTACATTTATCTTGCCCGAGAGGACATATCCCTTTTGAGACTCGGACGTGGTCTGGCTTGAGAGTTGTTATCTTACAGACGCCACATGATACATTTGGCTTCAGATTCTTTGTTCGTTGAATATATTTCATAATATCTTCATATTGCTGTGTTCCTATGTCATCACAAAATTGTGCTAATCCCTCTTTTAGATAACCTAAGCCTAAGCCAGCTTTGACCCACTGCCGGTATTTGTTGTTCTTTAAATGTTTCTCATGCGTCATCACACCATCTAGAAAATAAAGAAATTAATTTTTTAACTACATTTTGTAAGAATCCAAGGAAAACCAATATAAAATACGACTAAACACAATCATTAGAATGCCCCGAAAGCTGAGCCCAATTAAAAAACTTTGATATTTAACTTACAATGAAGGCACAATGGAATGAAGAGTCTAAACGACCCATTTGTGTTTTCCCTAACATAAAATGTTGATTGTCAGGTCTTTGTTTTTCATTCATACACGTATGTCAATAGTTTTGTGTATGTTGTAAAATTTGTCATTGCAATGTTGATGAATATTTTATGCTGAAATAAATCGTTTAATCTCTAATTATGATCCCTGTCAAAAGAGGTTCTTGTTTGTCCTAGATATCACACCTGAGAATCATTGTTAGAAATGTTTATTATTCCTCAATTGAAAGTAGATAATTATGTTTCATTCAGACATGTCTGACATGGTCTGAAACAAGAAGCGCATTTGCGTAAATACGCAAGCAGAATCTTCACAAATGAACATCAATGTATTTTAGTTAATAGTTGATCAAAAGTATCCAATCTACTATCAGGCAGCAAATCAGACTTACATTTTATGCAAACTGAACGGGCAGATCTTTGGTTTAAAACTTCCGAATTTAGCGAAAAAAATCTTTTCATCTGTTGGTCGATGCTTCAAAAGCGTAACATTGTTTTAAATGTCAAATGTCAATGTCGTGTCTGACCCTGTACTTTCATATTTCTTATATGTCTGTCTCAATTACTATCGAACTCGATGGGTTCCGCTTCAATCAAAGCAATGACGATAAGTGCAAACTTATATTGAACAATATCTATTGAAATCATTTCGTATTCAGAAATAGTTATTGTGATCCGACCCATTCAAAATATTCATAGCTATAACTAGGAGATAATTGAGTTCTATGCTTGCTTAATCTGATATTGTGAGCCATAACTTTTTCACCCTAAACACAAGTGACGCTTAGATGTAGTCCTAGTAAATTAACCATTATCTAAATATCCCGTATTTCTGTTGGGTCAGAGCTTAAATATACTATTTCAAACTGACCAGTCTTAGGTATAGTTTTGCTTTGTATTTAATGTGGTCATTTCATAAATTTACGCTCCCCGTTTATTACATTTTTGTCCGTTTTTCGAGAAATGACGCTATTGTTATTACTTTGCATCAATATGGACAGATTAACTTTTTAACACGGTGTATGAGGGCATACTCCGTTAAATAGCTTTGAAACTAAGTCGTGTCTTGGTTGTCTCTTACCTTGTTTCTTTGCAAGTTGCTGCGCCATGTCCACGTGTTGTTGTATAGGTGTCACAGGCGGTGGTGAAGGAGCCCTAGCCGGAGGTGTAGACGCTTTTGATGTGGGTGTAAGTGGCGTAGCCAAAGGTGTAGGAGCCATTGGTGTGGGTGTAGGTGCTTTAGGCGTGAATATAGGCGGCAAAGCCGTGGTTGTAGAAGCCCTTGGCGTGGGTGTAGGTGCTCTTGACGTGGGTTTAGGTGCTCTAAACGTGAATATTGGTGGCATAGCCGTGGGTATAGGAGCCCTTGGCGTGGTTGTAGGTGCTCTAAACGTGAATATAGGTGGCAAAGCCGTGGGTGTTGGAGCCCTTGGTGTGGGTGTAGGAGCTCTAAACGTGAATATAGGTGGCAAAGCCGTGGGTGTAGGAGCCCTTGGCGTGGGTGTAGGTGCTCTTGGCGTGGGTGTAGGTGCTCTTGGCGTGGGTGTAGGTGCTTTAAACGTAAATGTAGGTGGCATAGCCTTAGGTGTAGGAGCCCTTGGCGTGGGTGTAGGTGCTCTAAACGTGAATATAGGTGACATAGCCGTGGGTTTAGGAGCCCTTGGCGTTGGTGTAGGAGCCGTTGGTGTGAGTGTAGGTGCTCTAAACGTGAATATAGGTGGCATAGCCGTGGTGTAGGAGGCCTTGGTGTGGGTGTAGGTGCTCTAAACGTGAATATAGGTGGCACAGCCGTGGGTGAAGGAGCCCTTGGTGTGGGTGTAGGTGCTCTTGGCGTGGGTGTATGTGCTCTTGGCGTTGATGTAGGTGGCGTAGCCGGAGGTGTTTGAGCCTTTGGCGTCAGTGTAGGTCCCCTAATCGGATGTGTGGGTGTAGTGGGTGAAGAAGCTTTTGTTTTGGGTTTGTGTTGCGAAGGAAGAGATGAAGGTGCGCTTGGCGTGGTTGAAGGTGGCTCAGTCGGAGGTCTAGGTGCTCCTGGCGTAGATGAAGGTGGCCTACGTGGTAGTGTACCAACTGAAGACATTATCAGTGTGGTTGCCCTTGGTATAGTTGTTTGCCGCCTCTTACGTAACGACGGTTGGTCATGATCCTCAAGTATGACAGGTTCTTTCGTCTTTAGAGTCGATCGTCTTTTATTCTCTTAATATAAATAAATAAAAATACGTTGGTTAAAAGCATTCATGTTTACCTCTAAGTATAAATTTACTGTAAAAAACATGAAAACTGGACCCTCCGAAAACCGGAATCGTCTGACAAACGGACCAGTATTTTTCCAATTAGTTCATACAAAATATCCTCTAAAAACCGGAAACTCTGAAATCCGAAAACCGTATGGCTTTCTATGGATACTTATGTATTCTGCGTATGCTTCGTTTTTGCGATAGGCGTTTAGATACGGGTTCTTACACACATTACGGACACAATAGTTGTTAAACAATAAATCTTATATTGCGTCAACAGGCTAATTTTTGGCGAATTATTACTTTCGGCCCAAGCAATTTTACGATGTGTTCAGACCATGCAATGTTACAGTTCAGCATCATGGCACATGAGTATAAGGAACCCGAAGTTTAAAAAGTCTATACAGCTTGTCAAGTGGTCCCACACCAGAAAGGAGGAAAAAAGTAGGAACATGTTTTGCCAAAAAGTAGAAATAATAGTATATAAAGGTAGTAACATTTCCTCCAAAAAAAAGAAAGAGTATTTAGCTGTCTTACCTTATTAAATACATGATGATTTATATTCTTTGATTTTATTTACCTAACAATTGCATACTGATTACATGGTCAATGCACAAACTTTATCAATCTTCGATGTGAATAAATATGATTTGTTTCTTTGAAATAATTATACTGACCTTTATAGCGCAATAAAGTAAACTTCCGGGTTATAATGTCTTTATGTCCTTTGTGTCTTAAGATACTTATTTTTTTCTAATTTATAACTATTTTCAACATTATTGAAGCTATGGTTTTTTTTATTTTTAGTATGTTTTGCACTCACTTATTTTGGTAAAGGCTATATTTTTGAATAACATATTTTTTCGTTCTAAATTGAAATCAATAAAAGTCATTTCAGTGCCGTAAAAGACTATGCAAAACAAAAGAAATCAGTGTTTTTAAGTTGATAAATATCAGTGGAGACTATATTGCAAGCACTTGGCCATTTTCATTTAAATATGCACCATAGATAATTAGTTACCGTGGATGTGACGAGAACCCATACAAGCTAGTGTGACTTTACTAAACTTGAGTTATATACTCCATATCAATTCTCTTAAACAATATGACGGACATAACCGAAGTGGGATCTAATATTTAAATGAGTGCTATAATGTATTCATAACTAACAGGTCAATAAAAACAGACTCTATTCACTAAGCAGGTCTTTCTTCAGAGAATAAACTTTTTGGGATGAAATACCTTCAAGAAAAATCTTGAACTTTCAAAAGAGATTATTATGCCCTTAATCTGGTCAAGGCTAAAACCCATCTGACTGTCACAGATAACGTGAAATAGCATGTTGGACAGCCAGCATGGGTCTTGTGCTACACAGATGAAAGATTCTTACAATCTATCCTAAATTGATACTTAACACAGATTTATAAGTACAATTATGTTTGCAAATTTGTTGAGTGCTTAAACAGTAGGAATTAAAAACAAAAGTGGGATTAAAGTAGGAAAAATAAGGGACACGTAAAGTAGGAGAAAGTAGGAAAAAGTAGGAACAACTTGACAGCCTGTATTTAGTCACTCTAGAATTAAGTGGAATTCTCCAAAATGGGATATATTTAGAAACAATATTATGTTTCACCCCAACTGTTTAACGCCATATGTGAAAAAATACCAGAAATGATAAAACCCATGTGAATGAAACTGCCACAGAATTTACATTTTATGATTAATAGTGCGTCGGCGCCGTTCTGCGAAGCACGTTTTTATCATAACAAGGTGAAACACAAATTTGCACAAACTCTTTAAAGTCATCGGAATATTTCGATAATTAATATGGGAATTTAAGGAATATATACTTAAAAGCACTAGAAAAAGCTTCGAAGCTTTGGAAGTTCTTTTTAGAAAAAAAGAATGGATTGGCGGTAATTCCTTGTCTACCAGTGAATTGTACTAGTGTTTTAAAAACTTGAGTAATGAAATAAATATCAGAAATGCTGTTGAAAGAAAACAGTCGGCACCGGGAGACAATTATTCGGATAATTCTATTTCCAAGAGCTTGGTAACACTATATCAGAGACAGACGTTTAAGCGTCATAGAAAACTTTAAATTGTGAAAGGTAGGCTCTACTGATAATTGTTGATTTCATCTGGGGATAAATATATATCTGCCATTTAACAAATCTTTTTAATCTTATATTCGATACCATTGTTTCCCCGAATAAATGATCGGAAGGTATAATAATCCCATTATTTAATGAAAGGGAAAAAAAAGATGTTAATCTATATCGTGAAATAACATTGATCAGTGTCCTAGCAAAACTGTTTACAACACTGTTAATTAATCGTTTAACCTAAGAGTATAAAAATAATATCATTTCTGACCCTCAGTTTGGATTTAAAAACATGATTTTCCAAAAAACATGCTACATTTATATATTTGTTTGAACGGATTAATAGAAAAAAATCTTTGAAATGTCTCTCGTTTGCATACTGCGTTCATTGATATGAGCAAATGTTTTAACAGCGTTTATAGGTACGCAGTATGGTACAAAATGTTTAACCTTGAAATATCTGGTAAAATTTTACGGGTAATGAGGTCTTTGTAAGAACACGATAAAAGTCACTGCACTACGTTTTCTGTGTCCATTGAAGAAGCGGTAGGCAAGTAGAGATATGTTGTCTCTTCAGTCACATTTAGACAATCTACGAATTTATTGTGATCGTTGGGTTAAAATGTTACTCACGAGAAAACAAAAATAGTACTCAGACGTAGAGATGCGTTGAGAGACGAAAAGGAAATGGTAGTATAACGGGAAAAGTGAAATAGTGCAGTTAAGGTCTTGTAAAAGAATTCTTACTGCTAAAATGCCAGTATGCAAGGATTCTGTATATGGAAAGTCAGGTCGTTATCCACTGTATACATGCATTTATCGTCTTGTTCAGATATTCAAGTTCTAGATTACAGACTTAAATACCAACAATTGTATCATAAAGAACGCATACAGGAAGCTATTAAATTATGCTATTCATGGTTAAAAGAACTGGGCATATAATTTAAAAGTTTTATTAGGAAACATGGATCTTTGGGGAATATACAAGACAGTATCATAGACGGGAAAAAGTTGATTCTATGTTTTAAACAGATGGTGATTGACTGTTTTCTTCAGAAATGGAGAAGTGATATAAATATCAAACGTGTATTATTGGTATATAATATAATAGAAAGGACAGTGTAAAATATGGAAAAATGGCAAGGTAGCAGACGAATTTCACTTTATGCTTATATGTGCGAGATACAGAGTAGTAAGGAGACGGTGTATAAGTGAATATAACACACTTCACTCAAGGAGCTTAAGGAACTGCTAAGATATGTAAATCATGAGACAATGACACAATCAGTGATGTTTATGAAATGTGCTATTAAAATTTAAGGAAATATGGTACGACAAAATGGCTTATCATATACTCTAAAAATTCAAGTCGATTGTTTAAAGTGCTACTTCCTTTGTGAAATTAAACCTCAGTTACGCGAATGATTTTTCTATTTATATTAATTTAATAATTTATTGACATGATCTTCATTTTATGTTATACATATGTGTGTATACATAAATTATATGGTACAATATGTTTAAATCTAAAATGGAATAAACGATATGTTATGTTTTGTTCTGTTCTTTGTTAAACGTAAATTAGAAATCCTTCAAAACTGGACATCAATAATATTTAAGTGCCAACTTCCTGTGTAACTCATGTGCATTTAAACATTATCCCATGATGATCGGATAAAATCTTCAACTACCAGTCAATGGTTATTACATTATCTATTTAGGTATGATGAACAATTAACAGTGTGTGTTAATTCATAATTGTTATATAATTATATAATGTGAAAGAGAGTTAGGAACATTTTGTTAAATGATTCCTGTTTTGCTGAAAAAATGTACATGAACATGATGTAAGAATAATGATAAAAATGTCCATATATCATTTATTTCAATAGCAAGTTCTATTTCAGATAATGTGCTGTTTTAATTTCTTATTTTCCTTAATATTATATTTATGTATATATTGTATATATATATATATATATATATATATATATATATATATATATATATATATATATATATATATATATATATATTATATATATATATATATATATATATATATATATATATATATATGTATATATCTAAAAAAAAAAAGTCAAGCTAATGAATGACCCCCGGGGTGGGGCCAATTTTGACCCCAGGGCTTTTATTTTGAACAAACTTGGTAGACACCCATGAGAACATGTTTCATGCTAAATATCTTAGCTCTAGCTCTTTGAGTTCTTTAAAAGAGGATTTTTTAAGTTTTGACTATATGCACATAGGGAAAATCAATGACCCCCGGGGGCGGGGCCAATTTTGACCTTAGGGCTTTTATTTGAACAAACTTTGTAGACACTCATTAGAAGATGTTTCATGCTAAATATCTTAGCTCTAGCTCTTTGGGTTCTTTAAAAGAAGATATTTTAAGTTTTAACTATATGCATATAGGGAAAATCAAAGACACCCTGGGGCGGGGCCAATTTTGACCTTAGGGTTTTTATTTGAACAAACTTGGTAGACACTCACTAGAAGATGATTCATGCTTTTATATCTAAACACTAGCTCTCTGGGTTTTTTCAAAGAAAATTTTTAAGTTTTTGCTATACACAGTCATATAAAGAAAATCAATGACCCCCGGGGCGGGGCTAATTTTGACCCTAGGGCTTTGATTTGAACAAATTTTGTAGACACTCGCTAGAAGATGTTTCATGCTTAATTATAGCTAAACTCCAGCTATTTGGGTTTTTTTAAAGAAGATTTTTTAATTTTTTGCTATACACATATAAGGAAAATCAATGACCCCCGGGGCGGAGCCAATTTTGACCCCAGGGCTTTTATTTGAACAAACTTGGTAGACACCAATTAGAACATGTTTCATGCTAAATATCTTAGCTCTAGCTCTTTGAGTTCTTTAAAAGAAGATTTTTTAAGTTTTTACTATATGCATATAAGGAAAATCAATGACCCCCTGGGGCGGGGCCAATTTTGACCCTAGGGCTTTGATTTGAACAAACTTGGTAGGCACTCATTAGAAGATGTTTCATGCCAAATATCTAAGCTCTAGCTCTTACGGTTTTTTAGAAGAAGATTTTTTAAGTTTTTCTTATTGGTTGCCATGGCAACCAGAGTTTTTAATGGAATTTAAATTTTTGAACAACTTTGAAAGGGGTCCACCTAAGGATCATTTCTGTAAAGTTTGGTTGCAATTGGCCATGTAGTTTAGGAGGAGATATTGTTTGAAAAGTTTGACGCCATTTTTTGAAGGACGCATGACGCACGACGCACGACGGACGCAGAGTGATGACAAAAGCTCACCTTTGAGCACTTCGTGCTCAGGTGAGCTAATTACTCAAGACATTAATTGCAAAAAATGAATAAAAATATGACCTATAAAATGGGTTAATTTTGTTTGTTTGTTTATTTCATTTTACGCCTTTTTCCAACAGTATTTCAGTCATATAGGCGGGTAGTTTCCTAACCATCGTTCCTGGAGAGTTACACCAGTACTAGACTACCTTCCTCCGCGCTAAACTACCAAAGCATCTCGAGAGGGATCGAACCCACGCCAGAGAGGTAAAAAAAAAGGGTTGAAAAGTTAGTGCAAAAATATTTTAAAAAAGTAAATGTTCAAACCCATCATAATTAGAAATAAATGTATAAAACCTCCGGAGACAGGAATTGTCTGAAAACAGGACTTTTGGCTAAGCACTTTGCAGAGGTTTTAATGTATATTGAATCAAGGTGTATTTTGCGTACATACAAATCCAATAAGTATTGTTTCCAATCAATCGAACCTACTGACTTCTGGAATAATTTAATCTGTCTTATTATTGAATCCATTCGTAATTCATAACTTAAAAAAATCAACTGCTGTTGCTATTAACAGTTTCGATAAAGGAAGCACCAACACAACCCGCCCAAAATCAGGTCGGGTTCTCTTCCAGTACTACTTATCATGTACACGTAATCCAAGCAATTTATGTATATCTCAATGGCTAAATACATACTCCTGCCGTCCGGATATTATTCACGAGGGACGAACTGAAATATGATTCATCGAAATGTGCATACCTAACCCTAACCCTAGATCTGTTGATTTCCGGCGCAAAATTGAACAGTAAGTTTTACAAATTTAAGTTCTTTTTGTTAAGTATGAAATAGTATTGCACAAAACTAAAAAGCTATTGGACCTTTATACAGTTCTTTTCAATTCATGCATTGTCATTCGATGCAGTCTATTTTTAGAAATGTTTGTTGTCGGGGGCTGAAATATGTAAAAGTCAGCACTAGATTGTATTATAAAGCAAATTAACAAAAATAAGCTCAAAACATTATTAAATCAAGCAATGAATGTGTCTGAAAATAATGTTTTAAAAACGTGCCTTTTGTTGTGAGCAGACACTCAAAATATGTTCATTATTAACTAACAATATCGTTTTAACATAAAAAGAGTGGTCATATCAATGTCGTTACTTCCTTATTCCCAAATTATTTTTATTGTATATCTCTGCAAAACCTGACATTCATCATCAGATAAGTTTCTTGATTAGGTCTCTCCCCTAATTGAGTACTCAAACAAATGTTCATTAGGGCGGATAAAGCCCCTCATTTGCGGTACTCTTGTTTGTTTGGCTTATATGTCTTCAATCACTATATAGTTCATGTGAAAAATTTCAAGCTTTACTGGTTGCGGGAGACCTAAAATACCCAACGTTGTATTGCTATATGCAAGTGAGTAGCATCACTGACGTTCCGTAAGCTAGCTGGATAGATTCAATACATGAAGGAAATATTAAATCCTCACATCCTTAGTAGGTTTCGAACCCACAAAGTAGTGAGGTTAGTCTTTGATGTCAACGACTCTAACCACTCGGCCACGGATGTCCCTTATTGTCAAACTTATACGCATGATATATACGCTTAATATATAAGAGAAAGGAAATTATTTTACCGTTTGGAAAACGTTTCGAACATGCTATGACCAATCCGGCAAAAGCGACGAGAAAAGCAATAATAAAGCCAAATGTTTGCGTGTCTATCAAATCCATGGTTCCTGTAGATCTGCAAAGAAAGATACAATCGTAAAACAAGTGCATTTTATTTAATCCTATTGTAATTATACGGTTCCTTTAGCCAAGATATTATTGACAAGCGTATCATTTTCAGGTAATGGCCAATTACCAATTATCATTATCAAGTGCCAATTAATAAATATCAGTAAACTTAATAAAAGACAACACAGGAATGCTACAGACAAAGATTGGTGATCATTTATCAATTAAGTCAGTAGGAAATGATGTTCATAGGTTTTTCTATTTCTAGATTTAGTGGCCACTAAAAGGGGCCAATCAAAGAAATATTTACAACTTGATAAAAGAGTAATTTTAAATGCCACAGAAAAAATTTGGTGATCATTTATAAATTATTTCTGTAGAAGGTGGCGTTAAAATGTATTTCTATATTTAGCTCTAGCAGCCCCTAAAAGAGGCAAATCAAATAAATATGCGTAAACTTGATAAAAGACTTCCAAAGAATGCTACAGAGAAAGTAAAATGATCAACCATCGATTATTTCTGCAGGAAACGATGTTCAAAGGTTGTTTCTATTTTTCAATTTTTAGCTTAAGCGACCCATAAAAGGGGCTTATCAAACTAAAATATGAGCCAACCGAGCCTGCTACATTTTCAATTTCACCGTGTTGGATTATCATTAGGGATTTTTATTTCTCTCCATTTGATAAAAGACTACCCAAAAATGCTACAGACAAAAATTTGCTGATCATCCATCAATTAGTTATGTAAAAG
The DNA here is from genome assembly GCF_026571515.1 of Ruditapes philippinarum. Classification (NCBI taxonomy): domain Eukaryota; kingdom Metazoa; phylum Mollusca; class Bivalvia; order Venerida; family Veneridae; genus Ruditapes; species Ruditapes philippinarum. The sequence goes on along the minus strand of NW_026851801.1, from coordinate 65,766 downwards.
ATGTCTTAAGGTTTTTTTCTATTTTTAGCTTGAGCGGCCCCTATAAGAGCCAATAAAATTAAGATGAAAGACTTGATAAAAGACTACCCAACAATGCTACAGACAAATTTTGGTGATCATCCATCAATTAGTTCTGCGGAAATATACATTTAAATGTATATCTATTTTTAGATTAAGCTTGCCCTAAAAGAAGCCAATTTGATAAAAGACTACCCAACAATGCTACCGACAAAGTTTGCTGATCATCTCGCAATTAGTTCTGTAGAAGAAGGCGTTTAAAGGTTTTCTCTATTTTTAGCCATAGAGACCCCTAAATGATGCCAATCAATTAATATAATCAAACTTGATAAAACACTACCCAATATTGCTAGAGACAAAGTTTGGTGATCAACCATCAATTAGTTCTGTAGTGGAAGATGTTTAAATGTCTTTCCTATTTTTTCCTCTGTTGACCCCCTAAAAGGAGGCCAATTGAAATGACATGAGCAAATTTAAGTGTGACTGTCACAATGATGCTAAAGATTTGAAGTAAATCTGCACAGCAGTTTCAGAGAAGAAGACGATTGTTGACGTATGACGACGGACGACGGCTACTGGAGCCCTAATAGCACACCCTTTGGTTCTGGTGAGCTAATAAAGTGCATTCTACTGCTTGTGAAAATATGTATTAATGTTTATAGATTTGATAGATCATGAATCAGCAATGTGATTATGGGAGCAAAGGTCTTTTAAATAAATCATGAAAATCAATTCCTTATTTTCAATTATTTGCACAGGTAGTTTATGAATCATTTGCTTGTTCGTAACTGATTGTAGTGTCGTATTACAATAATCAATGAACCATTCAACTAGTCTTTTGATAACCGTTTCATGCAAGTTTGCCTTAATTTGTTATATCACCAATACCATACAGACCTTAGAAAAGTATTAATCAGTATGAGTTGTGTCAATTTCTTTCATTTGAATGCATCTTTATATTTGTGATTGTTTCGAAGATATATTTATATTTCAAGTTTGATTGAACCATGTTACTGCCTGCACAACAATGCAATAATTCAAGATGTTATGCCAGTGGTATCTATACATAAAATGCTTTTACATGTTCACTTGATTCAAGAAGACACTTTCACGAGAGATATGCTACTAAATCAGTACATGATATAAGAGGTTTAAACAATCAATGTGTCATGTAAAGACTGACATTCCGATTTAACTATCTAGCTTTGAGTGATCTTTGCTTTAGATAAATAAATACAATAATTACATTTCAGAAAATCTTTAAAGAATTTATAACCTACTGTTGCTATTCGATACAATTGAAACACACACACACACACACACACACACACGCACGCACGCACGCACGCACGCACGCACGCACGCATGCACTCGCACACACACGAAAACACTTGCATTCATGCATGCACGCGCGCACACACACGCACGTACGCACACACAAAAATAAAGAGACACGCCTCCATGTGGTAATATGAAAAAATCAAAGCAAAGAAGGCGCTGAATTTGTATGTCAGAAAGGTAAAGTTTGTGAGATTTTAAACCAAATTGTTTGTATAGTGTTATCAAATCAGTTTCCTGTCTTATAGCTATAGTAAATTGGCTATAAGACTAATTGCAACACTGATATTTAAGTAAATGTTTATTTGGCTTAAAAAATTATAACAGAGACATAGATAACAGAGATAAGCAGCTATTATATACTCCATTGAAATATCAATCATGCCTATCAAAAAGTGAAAAATTAGGCATTTTGTAGCAAATAAAACTTAATGGATGTACATTTGATCCTTTAATATTATTCCCTGCGGTCTGGAGACCGTATTGGTACGCGTTTAACTTTTGAGGCATGGAGGAGCACGTCACCTGTTTTCGGTACATGGAGGAGCATGTGATCTATAAACCGTATATGATTGGTTAATCGACCTTTTCGTTAACCCAGCTAAATACTGTTTGCCGGTACGTTACGGATTTACCTGTAGGGAATTAGTCCGAATTGTACAAAAAACTATTACGTGATATTTCTTATTTTCTATAATTATTTTACCGTTTAAGGTGGAAAAACTTGAAAGATGTTTTTAAAATTATCAATGTTTCATTAATATCTATCTCAAATTTTACAAACAATAAATTGTTTATACTGAAAATCTACAAAATGTTCGTAGTGGCATCTGCCATAATAAATAGAGATATTTTCTGCGTAAATTTGTGTGTTTATTTTATTTTTGTTTGCTCGGAATTATTCACAAAATGGTAGGCCTGTTTAATCATTTTCTTAAAAAGAAATATTTGTTTTATGTTGGACCTTCTCCGGTCTTCAACGGTCACCTGTTTCCAAAAACCTTCTTCTATATTGATCGATTATTGTCAACTATATTGCTGTTAAAAACGTTTATTTACCCCCCCCCCCCAATAATGTTGAAAATAGTTAAATGAAATATCTTTATATCATTAAAATGTTCACCGCAGGAAACCATTTTACTTGTATAGTATACTATTTGAAAGGTAAATTTTTTATCTATTGCAGCATGTTAAGATATTGGTAATTGTCCATGCCTTTCACCTAGAAAAACAGAACATAACCACTGAACCAGTTTTTTTGTCATATGAAAAGTTTTGTAACAAAAATTAATAAATAGTTCTCTTTAAAAATTGATGTATCATTTATTTAAATCCGAAATGTAAATATTTTTACCTGAAGCCATAGACATATGCATAAGCTTTCAAAAAATGTATTATTTTATTGATTTTGAAATCTGGTTAATAAGTTTACTTGCTACAAGAGGCACGCGTGATATTTTAGCTGGTTAGGAAGTTGCCTATCTGTGTTATCTATGTCTCTGATTATAATAATAAAATTAAAAAGCAAAACAAAAAGAACATGAGTTGCCTGAACTGGAGTTTGTACTCCAGACCTCTCGCTTTCAAACCGAGCGTGTAAACCCCCCGACCACGGGGAGTTATAAGATAACAGTCTGGAGAATACCATATTATTCTAAATAAGAGTTTGTAACCCTTATCAATTTCGATATTTTGTTCACGGTAAACACTGAATTAAATAATCATGGATATAAGCATACATATCTAAGAAAAACACAATATTAGAAATCGTCGACTAATCGGGAACTATTTTTTCGTTACGAAAATTGATGCGCCTGTCATTTGACAATCTTTACGCGGTGATCTCCTCTTAATTTTTCGGCGTTAATGTACATATGAAGGGAAGTAACCGCTTCGAGGAGTTTGGACTACTTTCGGCATTGCAAATAAGAACAACAGGGTCTGAAATTTCGCTACCATTATTTATTTGATCTGACGACCCAAACAAATAAATCCATTATAACCGACATCTAAATTCAAGAAAGAACGTTGACAAAAGCATCAATATATCGTGTTTTTTCTCTGCATAATCTTCTACATTACTAGTGCAGTAGCATGTACAAATAAAAGATAAATGATCCAATTTAGTCACGTGTAACAACAGTGGTTCGGACAATGACAAATTGCACATTTCCAAATCAATGATTTTAAAATTATTTTTTATCAACAAAATAATTATAAAATAGAACAGTTGTTCAAAATGCTTAAGCCATAAAAAACTTCTTAGTAAATTATTTCATCCTCATGAGAAGTTCCTAATTTTTGATATGGCTTATTTCCTATACCTGTGACCATCCACAACATTTATAATGTGTTTATATTAATAAGGATATTTTCTTGCCTATTTTCAAACTAAATTTGTACACACATTGTTAGATCTTTTTTTAAATTCAACTTGTCATAACATGTAATTTTTACCAAGTTGAAATTATTCACTAAGATGTGAACAAGAACCTGGGACGGTTCAATTTTAACGCCAATAGATAATAATTTAGACATATATACTCGTTAAGAAGTTATCATTAAATGATAACATTTAATGAAACACCATCCTCGTTCAGTAAAGTGTATGGAAAGCCCTGACTGTCTTATAATTATAAACCTAAACATTGTTATGTCCAAATAGCAATATATTGAGTCAACCCTTCCTTATACAAGGTGCATTCATCAATATATTATGTGGATCCATCTTTATATGTAGTCAACTGAACAATATATGATGTCAATGTGACTTTATTTGATGTCAATATATCATTATACGATGTGCATTTTTGAATATATTGTGTGGAACCATCCTTATATAAGGTCAAAATAATAATATATTATGTCAGTCTGTCCTTATATGATGTCAGTCTGTCATTATATGATGTCAGTCTGTCATTATATGATGTGAAGATATGAATATATTATGTGGAATGATAATTATGTAGAGTCAACATTATATGATATCAATCTATTAATATACGCTGTGCATTTTTCAGTATATTATGTACAATCGTCTTTATATAGAGTCAACTTAACAATATATGATGTCAACACGTCCTTATATGATGCCAATCTTTCATTGTACGATGTGCATTAATGAATATATTATGTGAAACCATCTTTATATACAGTCAACCTAACATTATATGATGTCAACACGTCCTAATGTGATGTCAATCTTTCATTATACGATGTGCATTAATGAATATATTATGTGAAACCATCTTTATATGGAGTCAACTTAACATTATATGATGTGTATGTGTCCTTATATGATGTCAGTCTTTCATTATATGATGTGCAATTATAAATATATTATGTGGAACCATTCTTATATAGAGTCAAAACAACACTTTATTATGTAAAATTGTCTTTATATAGAGACAGCTTAACAATACATGATACAATTTACTTTGATTTTTTCCGCTGTCGCCACTAACGGTGCATAGTGAGATATAACCCGGTTAATTTAACCCCATCAGTATAATGACAGAAGCACACCATATAATGATGTTTGCACTTCATATAAAGAAGCGGTCGTATAACAATAGATGCACATCATATAATGAAAATTTGACATAATATATTGATAAGTTGAGTGTAAATAATGATGCAACCACATAATATATCCATAAATGCACATCGTAAAATAATAGATGCACATCGTATAATGAAAGATTGACATAATATATTGATAAGTTGACTATATAATGATGCAACCACATAATATATTCATAAATGCATATCGTATAATAATAGATGCACATCGTATAATGAAAGATTGACATAATATATTGATAAGTTGACTGCATATAATAATTTTACCACATCATAATTATATTCATAAATGCACATCGTATAATGATTGGTCCACATCATATAAAGACACATTGACATCATATATTGTTGAGTTGACTTCATATACGGATGCATCTTCATAATATATTCATGAGTGCACATCGTATAAAGAAAGAGTGACACAACAACGTTCATTTCTACAATCATAAGACAGTCAAGGCTTTCCATAAAAGTGTATTTTACATAAAGCATACTAAGCAAATGTTCAAGATATTGTTTTGCTACGTGGATTTTGATATTTTTATCAAAATATTGCAACGTCTTCAACGTTAACTTTCTGTCGTGGTTATTCGTGTCGCCATATTTTTTCCTATCAGTATCTTTAAATTTATGGATAGGGAATTCTATATCAATCCAAAAAGTCATACAGTGTGATGTAACTTGTATCTTACTGTTATTTTTAATATTTCATAAACAAATTAATAAAAACTTATAACTAAACGCCATTTACTTAAAACATATGTATCAGCCTATCAGCCTTCGTGATTATATTACTACGCATTTGAACTCAAATCGTGCATTATTCTACAACAATGCACTCAGAATTGATATTTATCACACACCTGTGCCGATTTTGAGGCTCCATAAATAAGGTATCGCACGGCCGTGCTTATGTTTTGACGTGACGTCATTAGCGTTTTATCCTGTCACTTGTATCAATTTCGGCCCGATAATAAGGTGCCGTATATTTTTACTGATCTACGGCACTTGATCAAGTGGTATGCATTTTGCCGGACTACTTTTCAGGCCGTTCGAGTGGTATGAAAAGAACTGTCGGTAAATCTTCTGTGTGTAGAATAACGAATTTTTTAAACGTTGATAAAACTTTGTTTGTTTATTTGATTTCACTCTATAATCTTTCAAGCGAAATAAAAATTATTAAAAGTGAAATAAATGAAAAAAATTTTTAGGTTTGGACATTAAAAATGCGTACTTTTTGGGATTTTTGATGGCGTTCATTATGATTCAGTAAAAAATTACTTTAAAACGTCTTACAAGCGTTAAGATGAATAAAAAGATTTGGTTTTTCGAATTATTTTCTTATTTAACCCATTTTCTTTCATTTAATAGTTTTACAACCCAAAATTTCGACAAAAATTTTTTTATTATCAATTTTTAAAAACAAAAGGGCGCAGGGGAAACTAAGAAGGGCGAGTGATTGTTGAAATATCACGCTTCGGGCCTTCCTTTTTTAATAAAAATTCCATATTTGGTTAAATAGTTTGCAAATTTAAAAATTTTTAAAAAAAAGGTCGCCTAATTTCTCCACCCAGGAAAATTTTATTCTCTTTTTTAACAAGTGTAAAGACGGCTAAATTTTTTTATGGGTTTTGTCTTATTTATTTTAAATTTTTTTTTTTTTAGTTTTTCGTTGTTATTACTGAGTTTATTGTAGTTAAAATTTTTTTTGGAGGGAGATTAATTAATAAGTGAATTTGTTTGTTAAAATCTTCTATTTAAATTTTTAAATTTCGGAAAAGGGTTTTTTTTTAAGAAAAAATTTTTTTTTTGGGATAATTTTGGTTTTAAAATTTGTTTTTGTGGTTTAAATGGGGTTTTTCAGTAGTTGTGTTTTTATTTGTGTTTTTTTTTCGAATTTTGAAAGAGTAAAAATTTTCTTTGTTTTTTTTTTCCCTTTAAAAATTTTTAAAGGAAATTTTGGGGGTTTCTGTGTTGGAAAAAAAAATGGTATGTTGTTTTGTTTTGAAGGGGTGCTGTTTTGGCGCTACTTTGACTTTTGTCAACCTTTAAAACTTTTTTGGGGTTTAAGATAAATTAAAGATTTTTGGTTGGGTTTTTTGGACCATATTCTTTTTGATAGTTTTACAACAAAATTGAAAAAATTGTTTTTTTTTTTGATTTTTTGGAAAAGGGTAAAACCAAAAGGGTTTTTTGCGGGAGTGTTTTGAAAAATCCGCCGGGTTTTTCTTTTGTTTATATAAAAAATTTGATAGTGTTGAATTTTTAAAGTCCTTTTTGGGGCTTTTTAGAATGTGTTTTTTTCCGTAGGTGAAAAATGTGGGTTGAAAAATAGTACGGAAAACAAATCAGGGCGAAATTTTTAAAGTTTTATATCAGGTAGGGGCACATTAATGTGATGAGGCGTGTAGGAATCGAAATGAATATCCAATCGTGTTTTTCGGTGGATTTTATCGCTTGTAACATACGTTTATCGTTTGGGATGCGGACATTATATCACTCCGGCTACGTCCTCATGATCTAATTCCTCGCATCCGAACTCCAAGCAGTGAATTTATTGAGCGATAAAATCACTGTTTAAGATATATTATTTCTTAATTAGTGGTTTAACTTGTCAAAACTGCCTGGAACGTTACTCAACAATGCATTATTTAGTATCATTCAGTGAATTACTGAATGCAAAATTTAAAAGTCATTTTTTAAAACATAATAACATTTCAGGACATTAACATTCAATCTCTGACACAGAAGTTTCACGACAAACCTGACAACAAGTAGTTCTCAAAACAGCTTAAAAAAACTAGCGATTTAAAGGAAAGAAATATTTTTTTTTGTTACAAGTATCCAACAAATTACAACGCATTCAAAGTTTATAAGAAGCGTTGGCTTATAGAATTGTCAATAAATGCACAATCAATCAAAGCACAGAAGGCGCTGAATTTGTTTGGGTCTCAGAATGTCAGAAAGGCGAAGGTTGTGAGATTATCAACCAATTTGTTCTTGTACAGTGCCACCAATGCTTTCTATCGTTTTAACTGTAGTAAATTGACTATAAGACTAATTGCAACACTGATAGTCAATACAATGTTTATTTGACTTAAAAAAATGTAACAAATAATTAGTTGCCTAAACTGGGATTTGAACTCCAGACCTCTCGATTCAAACCCCTCGGCCACGGTGATGTTATATGTTAACGGCCTGAAAAACCATATTATTCTAAATAAGGGTTTGTAACTCTTATTATTTCGACGCTAAACCCGTTGTTTAACACATATGTAAATAATCATGGAGCTTACTGTAAGCATGTATATCTGTAAAGAATGAACCAATATTAGAAATCTTCGACCATTCGGGAACAACTTTGCTTGAAATTTAATGCGCCTGTCATTTAACAATCTTTACGAATTGATCTTCCCTGAATTTTTGTGCGTTAGTTTACATAGAAAGGGAAGTAACCACTTCAAAAAAGTGGACTACTTTAGGGCTTTGCAATTAACAGCATTAGGCTCTGAAATTTCGCTACTATTATTTGTTTGGTCTGATGACCCAAACAAATACAAATTACGCGGATGAATATGATATTTAATCAATGAAAATGCTATTTTAGCGATGTCGATTACCGAATACTACACAAATAATTCAGACTGCCGAGAAGTGGAATATATAGATTCTACATGTCTGACTGTTTGGGCGAGAAGATTTTCGCTAAATTATTTATTTCAATTTTAAACATAAGGTTTATCCTGAACAAAATACCTCGAAATTAAAAAGGATTACAAAGCCGAAATGCAATGGACGTTCTAAATTTAGAATGACTTGACTTTTTTCAGGCATTCTTTGAATAACTTCTCCCAGGTGCAGTGGTAACGCGCTCGTTTCGTGTGTGAGAGGTCTTGAGTTCAAATCTCAGTTCAGACCACTTTTTTAATTCTTTTTAAGTGTCTTTTTTAAGGAAGTAGCCATGATATGCAAGGATAAAATGTGGCTGTCATAAAAAATGAACATAAATGATTTTTTGATGCAACTCTAGTAATGCAAAATTCCGTATGTATCAAACTCTGGTGCCTTGCAAGATGTATTATAGAAATAACAAGAAAAACATTGATGCAAAGAATCAAAGGCGACGCAAAAAAAAAGATTGATCAAGTTTTGCACCTAAATACTTAACAAAAGATGTGTACTTTATAGCATTACCATTACATGTGACCTGTTTAAGTTGAAAGTTGAACCCAAAAGAATAGACTATGTCTTGCCAAGATGCAAAGACATTTTATAGTCAATTAACCAATCTTTTATAAAAGAACTCATGCCATTAGAGAAATTTCTTCAGATTTTATTTTACTAGATACAAGGATACCTGAGTCATCAACATATAATATAAGTTTATTGCTTTGGGTTGCAGGCATGTCATTGACATATATAGACATAAAAGAGGACCTAAAATGAACCTCAGGGGGACACAATAGGTACTCGGAGTAGTAGTAAAAATGAGTAACGCAGCCACATCCACGCAGCTGCTGTCTATCAGAGATAAAACTTGAACTATGTAAAGAATGTCATTACCTATGGCAGATGCTTTAAGTTTCATGAAGAAGAAGAACTTCTTCATGTGCACTATAGGTGTGATTACATCTGTAAAATCAATGCCTTTTGTAGATCTAAAAGTATCATGCAATACTGCCTTTGTCCATTTCAAATTTAATACAATCTATTACATGAATCAAACATGTGTCAGTTGAAAAACCACTTCTAACCCCTGAATGAAACTGCCTGACCATGACTCCAACCCATGTTGTCATGAGACCAACTGAGCTATTAGGCCGGTTACACATTTTCTCTTTAATAATGAAACAGTTATAAACCACAACATATTTCCCACTATATTGATTTATGTCCTTTAATTTCTGATGTTTACAGAGCATAGTGAATTGAACTCAGGGTAATAGGCAGTCACAGGTTGAGAAAAACTTTCAGCTTGACCTGAACTCTAACCTGTGACCCACAGAATAATGTATCGCAGGTGTCTGGCCCTTAATAGTGAACAGTTCTAAACTGTCACAGATACTTTTAGATTTTTAAATTAACAAGTAGATTAATTCTTAATTAAACAAATTATAAAAAACTTTACATACATGTACTCATAGTCTTAATCAAAATAACAATTTATATATTGTATAATTATTTTTACTAAAAAGGGCTTAGACATTTATTGGTGCCATTATTTATACAGGTCAATTTGAAAGTGAACATAACTGTACTAATACATGTACAATATCTATGTTTTTATACAGATAAAAAACTTTTTTCTATTATAAGAAATTTTATGAAAGCTGATTTGTTTTTTGCATCATCAGGGGCACTGGGCGATACATGAAAATGCAACAAACGAACCACTTTAAGGTAGATTGTAGTTTCATGTTTTTATCTGGCGCCCGGTTACTTTTTGTACTTTGTTGGTTTTCATGTGGCACAAATCACCCACTATAAAATTTAGTGCACAAATTTATTCAAGGGCAAGTAACAATCTACTCTATGAATAGTCGTTGTTGGGTTGTCTCTGGAGACCTGGAGGTTGAGACCAGTGTCCCTCCATTGCAAATAGATAAGACAGAAGCTGTCCTTTTCAAGCTATGCACATGTTAGAAAAAATTAGAATAACTATTCAGAATATGATTTTGTGAGACTTTATTAATTATATTCACTGCGATATACCGTACCCCGGATATTGCTCGATATTATGAGGACTTTCATCCCATTTCGCGACTTTGAACGAGGAAAGAAGGTATGTTTAGTGACGATATTTAGTCATTTTGAATTGGTTAAATATAAATTTTGTAGAAAAACAAATACTTCGATAATTTCTCTAGTTACCGAAACCCCAAAAATGTTGAGAAATAGCTTTGAAATGTAATTAGGAGGTAAATTCGTCTCTTTGCTCACGTGATAAATGAGCTCGGATCAGTCAAATTTGATGTTTTTGTGTATATACATCCTTAAAAGAAAAACTTGAATCGAGTGAAATGTGATTATGATGATAATGTTTATGTTGTAAATGTTCAATCAACAAAAGAACCTCAGATGACAGTGCATTTTGAGAATAAATACACATGTCACCGAGTATTGCTTTTGAGTTGCCCGCCGGTGTCACGAGTATTGCTTTTTAGTGTAACGAGTATTGGTTATCAATAAAGAGTAAATGCAAGTAGTAACAACAAAGTATTTACCATATTTAATTTAAAATATTTCTTACTGTTGTACCGTATACTTATTTACACTATATGTGCAGAATATGCAGAATTCGGAGGTACTTTACTGGAAACCTCTGCGAATAATCCAGATTTTCATTCCTGCTCGTGAAAAAAATATAAGTTTTCTGTGTTTAAAATGTTCTCGTTTCTATCGAAGGATCAACCTTTCCAGAATTTGTTAGTAATTATTGCATATCTTACTTTAAATAGTAAAAAAATGCATCCAAAGTGAATTAATACTGCCTCAAGATTGTCAATATTAGACGGTATTGAGCAAGTGTGCCAATATCTAATATCAACCGACTTCCTTCTATGCAAAAAATCCATATAAAGGTAACTTTCGGGCATTTTGCACCTGTACTCTAGCAACGGCAGACCGTCTGCACGTGAAATTTTGTTACGCCTTAGCAATGAGTTACCGTATGACTGCTCTAATCGTCGAGAAGACTTGTGGGGGGCTAAATGGCCTCAGGTCGATTTGAAGGTACCGTGTTATCAACGCCGAAAACCTTTGACTTTATCTAAATCAATTGAGAAGTTGGTGCACCTTAGAATCAGTTTTTGATGGGAAAAACAACGCAAAATAGAGATTTTTGGCAATTTTGAGACGCCCCCCCCCCCGTTGCCATGGTAAGTGGAAATTTAAAATTGAGCATGCTATTCCACAGGCTATGGTCTAGCTAACATTTGTGCCCAGTTTGATCAGTATTGAAGCATTTTTATAGTTTCATAGCAGTTTGAACTTGTTACAAGAGGCTTAATTATAATTCAATGAAAACAGCAATTTTTCGCATTATGCTCATGCAGTAAAAGGTTAAGACGATACCGACATGCTTGGACGGCATAAGCCCTAGGGTCAATATTTTATTAAGTGCGTCGATATGTTTCTTAAGGCAAACTTGCCTTGTAAAAACCTATTATTAATGTCATCTAAATATGTTTTTTTATTCTTGTCCTTTTCAGAGATGGGTCTCCTTGATCAAAGTTTTTAAGACATGTTTTTTATCGTCAATTTTGATGGTTCTACCCCGCTTCCGACCCTGCACACACTTTATTTCAACCATAGTGTGATTTTCAATCAAATGGGAAATTAAATCTCTTTATTTGCCCGTAGGAAAAGAACAGCAAAAACACTGAAAATGCATTGATGAATCTGAAATATTTGAATAAATATCATATAAACAGTACATTATCAGAAAAATGAAATTGAATCGATAAACATACGTGAAAATTAGACAAAACTATCGATTTTCCATACTAATGTGCTCATTCTGTTTTGCAATTCTCTGTACACTTAAAATCAATACTTTCTTGTATCTTTTTTGGCCTGTATCTTTTTGTACTTTCACACCCTTTGCCTGAAATTTGGACAAGGCATACTTGGATTGAGAATAAAAAAATTGCTCGATTCAAATTTTTTATATTGGTAATGAAATAATTTCTAACGATTCTACAGTATCGCGGTCAGTATTTTCTCTTGAGCAGCGGATCTTTTAAAGGTAGTTTAATCAATTTTACAAATACCTGTAATACTTTTACGTCTTTTAGAGCTACAAAAATACATCTAGATATATAAAACCCGTTGAGATAAATGAAATAACTATTAGTTTGGAAAATATCGTCGCTGAACTTACCTTCGTTCCCCGTTCAAAGTCGCAAAATGGGATGAAAGTCCTCATAATATCGAGCAATATTCGGGGTACGGTATACCGCAGTGATATTGCTTGATCCAAGTTTAAGGACATTTTCAATCAATACCTGTATTATCATTTATAACTTTAAACGAAATTTGCACCCCTTTAATTTTAATGCCATAACTTTAAATCTTTAAATACAGAAATATTTTAAGTCTCATCATATCAATATACTAAGCACATAACATTCATAATTCCCAGTGTCTATTAAATACAGTCGACTCCGCTTATAACGAACTCAATGGGACATTTAAATATCGTTTGTTATATCCGAAGTTCGCTAAAAGCGAAGTAGCAACACCATGCTGACTTGTTTGGATGGGTAAATTTGTCGTGAAAAGGGTATACCTGTCACTGGTTACCGGTATAATCGGTATTTTATAGAGCTGTCATCGATATCGACAATATCGATGTATCGTTGATATTTTTTTGTCGATCAATAATCGATACACATTTTAAAAAAATCGATACTTTTGACTTATAAATTAAATGTCTAGAAATTATACAATTCACCCAAAATATATGCAGAAACAATTATTTATATCAAATGTGATGCTTTTGTTATATAGTGGAATTATCTCATAGCAATGGTGACAAAAAATATTGTCTAGAAAAAATAATGCAGTGGACAAGACACTGTACAGAACATGTTTTTGCGCTGAAATCATTGAAATTTGTATGAAAGTTTATGACAGACAAGTGAGTATAGGATATATCGATATAGTTGATTTTAGTTACTTGATATCGATATATCGCTGATATGCTTTGCACTGAATCAATGACAGCTCTAGTATTTTACGGCAGCGGTAATTTAATGATGACCATTTTACTGAACAGAATATTATGTACATGGTTCATGTATTTAGACATATAGTACTTATCTAATAAGTGCTTATAAGCGAGTTCGTTATAAGTGGAGTCGACTGTAAATATGAAATCCTAACATTAACATAAACATTGGTACTAATGGATAGAATTCAAAAGCTAGTAGAAAGAAAACTATAATGTATAAACTCTATTAAATATACATTTTTTAGCCAGTTAACACTGGGTATTAACACCTATAACCTGCAGACTAATCGATACATGTATTATCATTTATAAATTTAAATGCAAGTCTGATCCACGATAACTGTTAGTCTTTAGATACAGAAATATACATTATCACACCGTATTACGGCGGCAGTGATGGCAGATCACTGCAGCGATGGCAGATATCTGAAAATTACCGATCGGTACAGGTAGGTTATAAATTTGGTTGGTTTAATTATATTACAAAATACGGCCCATATCATTGCTGTAAAACTATTGTCCATTGAATGGAGAATACTGTAAGGTAATTTTGGACTCGTTTTTTCCTGTTTTAAGACTATTTTGAGCAGGTTAAAAGTGAAAGCCTTGGAAAAAATCCGTGAAAATGTCTGTTTTCTGTTCAAAATATCTCAAGTTTTAAGTAAATGGCAGGATTTCCTGTTATCAATATAGACGTTCATCCATTGGGGTCACGCAAGCCAAACTAAAAATGAATGAAAAAATATATAGTTAAATGGGAGCACGTGATGTTAGAAATGTTGTTAATAGTTTAGCATAGTAAATGTAATTCAAAGGCAAACTACAACGCTATTACAAACATGAAAATTTAAAAAAATGAATCCACGTTGTCGTGTTTTTCAAGAACTTGATAATATAGGAAAATATTTGAACTGTCAATAATATTATCTTTCCATTTTACATTAACAGAAATTGGTTTATGATACACTGATGCAGTTGCGAGGTTAATAGTCTCCCCTTTATTACATCAATTTAATAATTTTATAATCTGCGCCGATTAAGTAAATTTCAGCCTTTATTTGTCATAAAGCGATGAACATTATTACCTCTAGAAAATAATGTCATATGCTAGCAAATGAATATCCACTTACAGAAGTTACTTGCTGTAATATGCAATTGGCGTTATGTCTTAAAAAAGGGAGTGCGCTGCTAAACTTTTGATACATATAGTATTGTATGCATGTAACTGACAGACACAACAGATCAAGCACACATGCATGAATATAGAAAAATGAAGTTTTTCATGTTCATTTCTCTATTTTAAAGTGAAATTTGTGGTACTATATATCATAACTTTTTTGTATTGTAACTGCATGTTGCTAATAAGCTTTTTTTTCGATGCACACACCGCATTAATGAAAAAAATTCAAAAAAATCTACAAAACAGCAATTTTTCTTCAAAATTATTATGTGAGGCCATGTTTTAACATGGAAAAACGCGTTTTTGGGTACTTTCGTTTTTTTTCTCATCATTTAACCCATTACCAGATATATACGCCTTTCTACGCCTTTTTCACCCCCCCTCCATTTTTGCTTTCTCAAATGGTGAAAAAATGCCTTATTTAGACCCCCAAACACTTGTTTTTGTTTGATAAATGTTGTTTAAAAAATTGATCACTTTTTCGGCGCGCCCCCACCCCCATTTAAAAGATACATCAGGGGGTTGCCTTCTGTTTGGGGTTTGAAGGGGGGCTGAGTCCCCCTCATCGCCAAGAAAACTTTGGACTTGTGAGAGGTCTAATAATGCTCCCAGGCGTTATCATAATAACGATAACGTGTAATCAATGCTGAAAAGCCTTTGACTCTATCTCAATCCATTGAGAAGTGGCAGGACTTTCAAATCAATTTTGATGGAAAAAATCAACGCAAAATAGTGATTTTTGGCAATTTTGAGATGTCCCCTAGTTGCTATGGTAACGGGAAATTTCAAACTGAACATGTTGTTACAAAGGCAATGGTCCAGTCAACATTTGTGCCAAGTTTGATTAGTATTGAAGCAGTTTTTATAGTTTTATAGCAACTTGAACTTGTAACGGGAGACCTTTCAATGAAAACAGCCATTTTTCACAAGATGGTCATGGGGTAATGGGTTAATAACTTTTTATATCTTGAGAAAATATTAGAAATGATAGTTTAACGTCTCAATTCTGACTAAAAGGACACAAAGAAAAGAGGAATTGATAAAAGATTGAACTTGATTTTCTGTCAGAATGTTAGCCACTTTAATGGTATTTCTGCCATCGACGGCAGCATTTATAATATGTATCTGCCTACAACGGCAGCATTTTTTCTTCGACCGGA
The DNA here is from genome assembly GCF_026571515.1 of Ruditapes philippinarum. NCBI lineage: Eukaryota > Metazoa > Mollusca > Bivalvia > Venerida > Veneridae > Ruditapes > Ruditapes philippinarum. The sequence goes on along the minus strand of NW_026851801.1, from coordinate 49,754 downwards.
CAAGATTGAGCGTCTGTAAAACTTTCAAGAAAAGACTCACGGGGTAGATATTTGGCTTGCGTGACCCCAATAGATGAACGTCTATATTGATAACAGGAAATCCTGCCATTTACTTAAAACTTGAGATATTTTGAACAGAAAACAGACATTTTCACAGATTTTTCTAAGGCTTTCACTTTTAACCTGCTCAAAATAGTCTTAAAACAGGAAAAAACGAGTTCAAAATTACCTTACAGTATATCCATTCAATGGACAATAGCTTTGTAATATAATTAAACCAACCAAATTTATAACCTACCTGTATCGATCGGTAATTTTCAGATATCTGCCATCACTGCAGTGATCTGCCATCACTGCCGCCGGTAATACGGTGTGATTATATCCATATACTAAGATACACAAGTATGCTAATTACATTAATAATTCCCAGTTTCCATAAAAAATAAATATAATATCCTATTAACATTGGTACTTGGTGGAATTAATATTTTTTTAGAAAAAAACTACATGTATAATGTATAGTATAAAGGTAAAAAAAATCTCAAATACAAACTGTAGTCTATATCATATAATAATTAAAGTGCTGAAGGCACTGCAGTTGGGACGTATGAAGGATCAAATAACTATTTTTCTATTTCGGGGCAGATAATTCAATGAGTGAAGGGTGTTGCCGGTTGATAAATATAAAGTGCACAATTCAGTAAATGAACAGTAGATGATACAACTATTCTATGACCCACATGTTAAATATAATATTTAGGTTACATGTACGTGTAGGTCCATCATAAACTGTTATTGGCCTTTTTTGACAAGAGCAACAAGTGAAACTAGAGCTACCAGAGGCCTTTGTTTACTGCAATTCTCATGCTAATCTCTTTCACTGTATAACGTTTATAAAGTTTCAATTAAATTCCTTCAATATTTTAATCCTCTCTCTGAACAGTATCATGAAATATATACGGAGATAATTCAAAAACTAAGTAATGTAAAATTTTGGTTATTTGACACAAGACTTTTTCTCACTAGTCTCTACAACTGTATTTTAAGTTTGAGTGTGATATCATTGAAAAGACTTACTCCAGACAACCATTATTTTGAAAGTTGTAGTACATGTATTTTAAGAAATGATAATTGTAAAATTAAGCTAGAAACTAGAACTCCGCAAGTCGGATGTGTCGCCTTTAAACAATGTAGTTTAGGAGAAATGGCCAGGACAAAAATGAAATATGAAAAATAACAAAAGGCAATAACTAAAAAAATAATAAGTGCAGAGCAGCAGTTTTCTGAACACTGCACTTCTTATCAATAAGATCTATCATTCTATGATGGTTCAAGTCCATAGCTTTCATACTTGAGGAGAAATGACCAGGACAAAAATAAAGAAAGAAAAATCAACAAAGGGCAATAACTCAAAAAATAAGAAATGCAGATTACCAGTTCTTGTGCACTGCACTTCTTCTTAATAAGATCGATCATCCTATGAAGTTTCATGTCCATAGCTTTTATACTAAAGGAGAAATGGCCCGGACAAAATTAAAGTATGAAAATAAACAAAGGGCAATAACTCAAAAAATAAGAAATGCAGAGTAACAGTTCTTGTGCAGTGCACTTCTTCTTAATGAGACCTATCATCCTATGAAGTTTCAAGTCCATGGCTTTTATTCATTAGAAGAAATGGCCTGGACAAAAATAAAGTATGAAAATAAACAAAGGGCAATAACTCAAAAATTAGGAAGTACAGAGTACTGGTTCTTGTGCACTGCACTTCTTCTTAATGAGATCTATCATCCTATGAAGTATCAAGTCCATAGCTTTTTAGTTGAAGAGAAATGGCCCGGACAGTATGAAAATTAACAAAGGGCAATAACTCAAAAAATAAGAACTGCAGAGTACTTCGGGTTATTAAAAGAAGCATGCATACCAAGTTTGAAGTCAATCAGACTTATAGTGACTGAGTTATGCTCCGGGACGCCGACAACGACACAGACGCCGCCGACAAAAGTTACCCCTATATGTCACCTTTTCAAGGCGACACAAAAATTAGGGTTATTTGAAAAAAAACTTTCTTTCACTTGATTATTTTCGCTGTGTAAAAGTTTAATCAAATTTCATCAACTCTTTTCCAGTATTTCTCTGGACAAGCATAATTAAGTACATGTATAATAAAGGTAGATAATTAAATAAGAGGGCCATGATGGCTCTGAGGTTGCTCACCTGTATATACCTACCCCCCCACCCTGCAGGGCCAGTTTTAACCCAAGGGCTTTTATTTGAACAAACTTGGAAGACATCCATAAGAAGATGATTCATGCTAAACATCAAAGCTCTAGCTTATTGGTTTTTTTAAAGAAGATTTTTTACTAACACATACTGTTAAAAACAATGACAACCCTGGAGCAGGGCCAGTTTTGACCCCAGGGCTTTTATTTGAACAAATTTTGTAGACACTCACTAGAAGATGTTTCAACTTATAATATAAACTCTAGCTATTTGGGTTCTTTAAAAAAGATTTTTGAAGTTCTTACTATATGCATATAGGGAAAATCAATGATCCCCTTGGGCAGGGCCAATTTTGACCCCGGGGCTTTTATTTGAACAAACTTGGTAGACACTCATTAGAAGATGTTCATGCTAAATATCTTAGCTCTAGCTCTTTGGGTTCTTTAAAAGAAGACTTTTTTAAGTTTTTACAATTTTGCATTTAAAGAAAATTAATGACCCCCTGGGGCAGGACCAATTTTTACCCCAGGGCTTTTATTTTAACAATCTTTGTAAACACTCACTAGAAGACATTTCATGCTAAAATATCTTAGCTCTAGCTCTTTTAGTTCCTTAAAAGAAGATTTTTTTAAAGTTTTTACTATATGCATTTAAAGAAAATTAATGACCCCCTGGGGCAGGACCAATTTTGACCCCGGGCCTTTTATTGGAACAAACTTGGTAAACACTCATTAGATGATGTTTCATGCTTAATATCTTTTAGCTCTAGCTCTTTGGGTTTCTTTAAAAGAAGATTTTATAAAGTTTTTACTATATGCACATAGGGAAAATCAATGACCCCTGGGGCAGGGCCAATTTTGACCCAGGGCTTTTTTTTAAACAAACTTGGTAGACACTTGCTAAAGGATGTTTTCAAGCCAAATATCTAAGCTCTAGCTCTAAGGGTTTTTTTTAAAGATGATATTTAAAGTTTTTTTCTTTCGGTTCCCATGGCAACCAGAGTTCAGCATGGAATTAAATTCTTTGCACAATTTTTAAAGGTGACAGCCAAAGGAACATTCTTGTGAAGTTTGGATAAAATTAGCTTAGTGGTTTATGAGGAGATGTCATTTAAAGTAAAAGTTTACGGCCGGACGAAAAGGGATCACAAAAGCTCGACTTGTCACTTTGTGACAGGTGAGCTAAAAACTAAGGAATGGAGTTATGGTTCTTTGACACATTGGAAAATTCGAGTCGTTCAAGTTGATGTAGATTCAGTGATAGTTTGGAATAAGCATTTTTAACTTAAGGGGTGTAATTTAAACATGAAGCAAGGTAGAGTTATGTTTCTTGAACATTGCACTTCCTCTTAAAAGTCTCTATCACTTTGTGAAGTTTACATAAAGTCCTTCAATACATATCTAGTTATATTCATATTTCGGACAAGAGTGTGAAGGACAAATGTCTTCCTAAGTTCAGACTATGTTTTTTTTCCTTTATCAACTAAAATCTCAAAAACACCATTAAAAACATATTTTCCTCCCATGAGCAACCTTTTCCCCCAAAAGTACAAGTCTGTATGGAATGAACACAGATATTTATCCATAATATTACCTGAGTCCATACCGACAGATAGTTAAGAAAGACCGCAACTATATTCTCTCCCTTTCAGGAGCATAAATTATAATAACATGCTAAATCTCTGTATAGTTCTATATCAGATACCAATATGATGAACCTTACTTTTGTACCATTTTAGTTATAGCAAAATTCAGCTTTCGTTGACATACAGAAATGGGTCAGCCTTTAGTCCCCTCTTAATGAAAATATAAGGGGACTTATAACAACAATTTATTCTCATAGTTTCAATTCTCAGGTTTATTACTTATCATTACACCAGGCAAGCTAAGATACATGATAAAACCACTGGCACTATATACCACATTTACCCATATACGCTCATAATACTATATATAAAGAATAAAGGTCCCTAACGAGAGAAAAATATCATGCAAAACAAACAAGAACTGTTCGGTAAATATACACCAGATCACTATTTTATTTTTGTGGTTGTCTCTAGGAATAATGTATCATATCATAAACACTTTTTACTTCATCGACATCCTACAAAATGCTCTAAATTACGTGCAAGTTTCCAAATTTCACTGAAATGTCATAGCATGTCGTTTTCGACGTCCAAGCGATGCATGTAAACAAAGGTGAATTCTGGTCAATTTCTACAAAATCAACGAATAACTGTTAAGATTTCGACATACTTTCTTTAAGGCAACTTGTATACAGTCAAACTGCGATGTCTTTACTTCACAACTGTCCGACGATGACACCAACAAGCTAAAAAATTAAACATAATTGACAGCTCCGTTCCAGAAAGTAACCATTTCCTACATTACCGCACTGAATATAAGGTAGAGTAATGATTGGTTAAGCGGGAAATCCGAGTTTTAACATTTTCCTTTAACACAATGTTTATGACTGGCCTTTACTATTGACAGGGGATTCAATTCAGACTAGCCCTCTAAAATACTCTAGTCCAAAGCGTTAATTGTGCCTATACAGTTATGATCACTACATCTAGAAACTGGAGATTCCCACCGAGTGTGATGCTTATCTTCATTCGCTTGACAGTGACACATGTCCACCTTAAAAAAACCAATAAAAATTATATGAAGTGCAATAATTTGCAAAAAAATGCTTATCTTATTTGTCTCTTCTTACATTTATAATGCAGAGCACTAGATTTGTGTGTCTGTCATACAAAATGACTTTCAATAATACTATTTAAATATATTTGGAATACAATTTCTTTGATAAATACTCATAGTAATACTAAATTCCTTTTTTGTGATATTTCTTCTGACACATATGTGCAGACAGAACATTGTGTACACCGGTCTTACTGACCTGTGTGAAACCACTCTAAGCATGATGGAACGCACTACTTATACATGGCGGCTTTAACACCGAAGTGATAGAACAAAACGGAAATCAGGCCACTTGAAAAATTAAACTTTTTCCATACTCTGTTGGTGTAATAGCCTTTACATCATTTTTACTCAAAACATGCGCAAATCACTCCTTCTGACAATCCTTTATTGGTATTCGTTCAACACTCGTATTTCGTCAATTGTTAGTTGAAATTAAAACCGAAAGTGAAAGTAGTTTTGAATATTTGAATACATATTAACATAGTGGAACTATCAAATTTGCACTTGCAATATTAAACTCTGAAAAACAATGAGCAATGAACAATATATTGTGTTTTATTAATAAAATTGTCATCCCTACGCAGACTTCTTTATGTCAGAGTTATTTTTACCCTCATTTGGGGTGAGTAATGCGTTGTGAGAGACTGGTGTGTATACAATTCAGACAGTATACAATTAATTTGTTTCGACGGCATACAATTTAAAGGTATAATTACTTATGCACAAATAAAGTAAATAATGGTTAGTTTAATAACCAATCTGAATGTTTCAAAGATTATCCCTTCAAACTTTAAAAACAGTCTGTCAATTAAATAGATCTTAGCAATAAAGGCACACTAAGAAGAAAACTAGAAATGTGTCCAAAGGACACGGGGATGCCCCCACAAGCCACTGTTCTGTCAATCTTATGACTCTAGGTCAAATATTTTTTGGACTACATGTGCCACAAGTTGAAAACTAAAAATCAAAAAAGGGCCATAATTCTCTAAAATTTGGTCGCAGCAAAAATTCCTTCCTTTACTACCATCTACACATTAAGGTTGTTCATCCCTGGAAGTTTAAGCAAAATCTGCCATCCGGTTTGAGATGAGTTGCGTTCACAAAATTTCTTCATAGTATATAATGAAAAAATCAAAAAAGGGCCATAATTCTGTTAAATTTGGTTGCAGCAAAAATTTCTTTCTTTACTACCATCTACACATTAAGGTTGTTCATCCCTGGAAGTTTGAGCAAAATCTGCCATCCGGTTTAAGAGGAGTTGCATTCACAAAATTTCTACATAGTATATAGTGAAAAAATCAACAAAGGGCCATAATTCTGTAAAATTTGGTCGCAGCAAAAATTCTTTCCTTTACTACCATCTACACCTGAAGGTTGTTCATCCCTGTAAGTTTAAGCAAAATCTGTCATCCGGTTTAAGAGCAGTTGCGTTCACTAAATGTCTACATAGTTTATAAGTGAAACTAGAAATGTGTCCATAGGACACGGATGCCCCCACACGCCACTGTTCTGTCAATCTTATGACTCTAGGTCAAATATTGTTTTCATTAAATTTTTTTGGAAAACAGTTTGGTTTGTGAAATATACATTAAATATTATATTAGTACCTGTTGTTTGTAATAATCTTCTAGTCTTTGTTTAATCTTATACTGTACTTTTTTCTAGCTACATGTACCAGCCTTTCCAAGTGAATATTAAAGAAAATGATCTTTTATTTCCCTGAAAATATCAATTAAGAGATTTCATTTTCAAATTCATCTAATACTATAAGAATCTTACACCGGTTGCCGGTACAGACGGGAATATCTAGCTCGAGGGTAACTGTTTACGGCGGTAACGAGGCTCTGCCGAGTTTCCGCTTAACAGTTACCCGAGAGCTAGATATTCCCGTCTGTACCGACAGCCGGTGTTTGATTCTTTTTCTTGCATATTAAATATCAATTATTTTCGGAACAGAAATTACGAAAACTGATATTCTCATTACGCACCGTTTTCTTATAGTAGCGTATGAACATACAAACTTCATTCATAACGGAAAAATGACGTCATACTAACGCGATTCATTCATGAAAGGCGCGCGTCAATGACGTCATTTAAAGCATGGGGGTGTAAGACAGAGTTTTCTAGCACCGGTGTAAACGGTAGATAATCCTGTCTGAGATGCAAGAATACTATCTTAGTGTGTGTATATACAATGTATATATGTGTCTATACAATGTATATATATGTTTACACAATAATATGATTGTGTACAGCATGTAATGACATAATTAAAATTTGAAAAATTTATGATAATAAAATATTAATAATATTTCTTCATATTACTCCACAGTATTACCACAAAAATAGAAAATGTTCTATTATTTTATTATGATATTTATTTTTTACATGTAGATTTGTGAAAAAAATGTGAATATCAGTAGTGTCAAAAATTGTAAAATCATATAAAATGTCTAATTAACACTGATAAATTACTTCAACCATGTATTGACAACAGGTATAGATCATTTCCAACAGTCTTGCTGTTGTGTTGACATTTTCGCGACATGGTTGTGTGTCTGCCTTGTAATCAAGAAGTCTGGGGTTCAAATCCCTTCAAGTGCCTGAAGATTTTTCAGGTTAACAATTATCAAGGTGGCAGTGATTTTTTTTTCAACTTTCAAAACAACCTGTGGCTTTATAAATGGGAAACTATAGCTTGATTAAAAGAGGAAAAATTTCAACCACTGAAAATGGAATTTACCCATACATTCAAAAAAAAGTGTAATTCAATTTAAAGGGGTTCCATTGAGGTATTTTGTCATGAGGCCAACATTTTTTTATTAAATGTTTTACGGGAGATTTTTTTTAAAAAATGGGTCGGGGGGATAAAAAAAAAATAAAATTCAATTTTTTTCACCAGTCGACCAAAACATAAAAATAAAATGACAAAAGAAGTTAAAAAAATTTATTTTCAAACAATTTTTTTAACACTCCAAAAACAGATTTTTGTTCATGAAATAAATGATTTTATAGTTTTGAAGAATTTTTGACATGATTTTAAACAAAATAATTGAAAAAAATTTAAGTCACTTTTGCTTTTGTTTTCAGTAAATATTTAATGCTGATCTAATTTTTATTAGTTTTGTCTTTTCGCATTCAGGGCAAACATGCCACACAACTCCAAATTTATTGTTTAGTCACTTCATTTCAAGAGTATCCAAACAAGGTTGTATTGCCACTTTCAAGCTTTACTGACACAAGTTGCAACCAGGTAGAACCACCAATCTATTATAAGCTTACTGACAGTTTCCTCACGGGAAACCAAATTAAGTTCCAGACAGGATTCTAATCCACAACACCACACAAGGGAGAGTGATTTGCAGTCAGAAACCTAAACCATTCACAGTGGTACAAACATAATATTGTACAATGTCACTTTCACAAGGTTAATTAGATGAAAACTTCCAATTATCTTTAAAAGTGTAAGTTCTGTATGTGCAAAGTATTTGAAATTTCTGAAAATTATTCATATTTCAAATGATTAGTAAAATGAAAGCCATTGACAGTAAATGGAAAATCAAATGGCATACATTGTTACAAAATCAGGGTTTTCTGCCAAGAATTTATTACAGGCAAATTTTTACAGAAATGTCAAAGAGGACTTATGTGATAATCTTACATTGAAAAAGGGCAATTTTTCTCAAAATTGATCTAGTCAAAAACTTCTAAAAATACACATAACTACCTGTCATGATATAATGTAAACTTAATAAATGTTACTGTATAGATGACTGTGTTTAATTATAAACAAGCCTTGTATTTCAACAAGAAACAATAACAACAAAAATCTGTCCACCAAACAAATTTCAGGAATTTATTATTTTCGTGTAATAAATTACTCAATTGTTTTAAAGGATTCATAATAAAAATATTTCACTATCAATCTAGATCTACTAACAATAAATCTACAAATTATGTAAGTAGAGCTCATAGTCATACAAGTCGAATTTCGATAATACTCAATTTTTCGATATGTCAAAGTAAAATGTAATTCCAGATTTTCTCCTTATATTTTTTTTATAAAAACCTATAGATCTACATGAGTCTAAATTTTAATGTGTCGAAGTTTTCTCATGTTCCGTGGTAAATCGAGTAATATTTCACTTTTACACCTTAGTCGATCAACGGCTTTGATCCCGTGCCCATTTGATTTTTTTACAACTGTTCTGACAGCGAAGATAATTCAAATCAACTTATGCAATGGATGTTAATTACCAGTCGTGCCTTCCAACAGCTTTGCAGGCTATCATATGTGTGATAAAATGCTCTAATATTTATTACTCAAATTGCCATAGTTGTATTGAAAACAAGTTTCGAACGATGCGAACTTCCGTGACCCGGTGTCGCGTGATATTCACACGGGTTAATATTTTACAAGTTTGTAAAGTTATTGCCCTTCGCGTTTGTTCCGCCTTTTTGTAACATGCTTGTAAACGTCAAAGGGCCTAACTTTTGTCATATTTTTAAGCAAGTTCTTTTGCTTTACCGAGGTTCTACAGTTAAGTATCGTTAACAACTAAAGTGAAAAATGTGCACCATACTTTTAATTTTAGCAGAAGTTGGAATGAGAGGTCGGCGGGCAAAATGAAAAAAAAAGTTCTTAAATGAACTTTTATTTTTATTTGATTTTCTGTAAAAATACGGTCGGCGGTCCCGTAAAACATTTTATCAAAAAATGTTGGCCTGATGGGACTGAAATATTTTTTCCAGATAAATGTACCATTTGATGAATGTTTAGAACACTAATCTTTGTACAAACCTTTAGATCATTTGCGCACTTTGTTTTTCCAGAATAATAATTCAAATTGTAAAAAGATGACCCAAAATGAAATGGCTAGACTTTAAATAGATATATATAATAATTTATAAAGGTCAAAATAAAATTATTCTGAAATATTCAAGAATGTGCCCCATTTGGTAGAGACGTAACGGCCGTGACAAGACCAAAAAATTGTAGGCATATATGCCGGTTTTCCTGTAAAGGCAGACATCTGTGTAATATCAATTTGTAAAATCTGTCAATTTGCAGTCTAAGTATGATCGAAATGTCTTGGGGACGAAAGACTCGAGATCTCCAAATTACTTCGAAATTATTTACGAAGGTTTTAGTCCTCGGAAACAAATTGGCATCAATAAATAAACTTAATATTATTATTAATCAAATTCATAACATATTTTGCTTTATAACTTACCTTATGAGCTTAACAGGCTGATAATTATGCTCGTGAAGTAGGTCAAAAATTATACCGGAAGTTGTCGGATTCATTTAACCTAATTATCGGCTAATTCAGAGACGAATTGATTATCTACATCTCTGGCTAATTCTATTTCAATATCCACTTTGCAATTATAAACTACAAAATTTATCCGATAAATAATGTCTTTTTCAAAAATTTCTGGAATATAATACAAAAAAATGTGATGATAAGGCGGATGAGTATGTTAAATATTGCAAGCCGTCAAGCACTATGACCCAATTAATTTACTATCCCATTCATAGAATTATGTGACCTTTCAAATTATATCCGCTACGTTTCTAATACCGTAATTCAAGCTCAATTGCACATTATTTTCAAAAAATAAATTTCTTGTCTCCCCTTCTGTTCGCAATAAATCGAAGTTTTCAGAAATTCAGAGCACCTTTTTTCACTCGCGGCGGTTATGCGTCGGTCATGGTCGGGTGATCACTATGAGTTCAGCTTACCTTGATATGTTAGAATACAATATAGCATATAGAGTGGCGATGAAACGTCACAGCAGTGGGCGTTACCCTGTATGGTTGGAAATTTCGGGTTTGTAAGTGCACTAGTTGGGACTACGTCCCAACTAAAAATTGAATTGTGTGATTGTCTAACATTAAATATAATATTATATCTCTTACAGTAACACATACCGTCCCTCTTTTAACCTTCTATAAGACTTTACTATATAACTAACTGCATATATATCAAGTTTTTAAAATTGATAACTTCAGGATGTAATCTTTTCTCTGTTTTGATATATGGACATGAGCACCTACATGTATATGCATAGCTTTAATTTTCTACCTTTCATTTTTACCAAAGGTTATTTTATTAACAATTTATATACAAACACATGGAAAATAATAATTAGTTTCACATAGTGTTTAGAAGATTCCTGTAACAGAATACCTGTATGTATGTACTAACTGAACAAACTAGAAAAATCCGGTCTATAAGCCAGTAAAATAAAAATCTATCAATATTCACTCCTCAGAGTCTCTATGCTTTTGATGACCTTACAACTGTTAAACTGTGCCTGTAATTTCGTGATAATGATATCACAGTGAACATGTTTTTACATGAAGTTATTCATATAAATATAACAACATATTTGTTTACTTGACTTTTACGAATCAAAATAAAACTAATTAACACAACATGTCATCAACTGCTAACAATAAAAGCTCCTTCCATAGGCCAAGATAAAAAGCATTCCATAAGAAACGACGCCGCTTACCGGCTTCGCCAAAAATAGCCTTACACAGGAAAATACATACATATATACAGTACGATTTAGATTGAAAAGATCAGAAAATACCACAGAGCTTACGGCCCTTTGATTTAAGTATTGTGTTAACAGGAAAACTTTACACTCATTGTTCAGTACTGGTCGGTTCCTAGAACGCATTCGAGACTGTGTTAAGCTTCCTTCACAATCGAACTAAAAATAAATTCTGTATAAACTAACACACCACTGTTTACATTTGCTACATGTATCAACAATTATTTCACATTTAGGACTATATTTTTTCAGGTGATATTTTGCTCTTAACACATGTTTTAAATCGGAGAGACTTAATGTGCCTTTAGAGGTGGTGTTTTTTTTCTCCACGTCTTTGATTGTAATTTCAAGAACGATGAGTTAATATTGAGAACAGTTATGAAGGTTCCAATGTTTAAAAATGCGCGGTGTTTAATTGTTTAATATACATGGTTCCATCAATTCGAACACAGTTATATAATCTGGGAATCAGCAAATTTTAGCTTTGTAAACACATGTCTTTCATTTACTTAACAAGAACTACTACTTTCTTTTGTGGTTTGGTATATATGAACCAAAATATGATTTAAGTACCAATTTGAAAGACATTTTTATCTTATGTTAAGCATATGACATAATGGGAATTACCCTTAAAATGGCAGTCGTGGGCAAACCACTTGCCCCTCAACGCTGTGGGTTCGAATCCCGACAGGGACTTTGTATTCTTTCATGTAAGGAAGCTATCTAGCTAGCGGTGGATCTACTCAGGTGCCCGTTCGTGCCTGAAATAATGCACGGAAGGACACCTGAGGTCTTCCTCCACCAGTAAAGCTGGAACTTTGCGATATGACCTATACTGTGCCGATGTGACGTAAAACCAAAAAACAAACAAAACAAACAAACAGTCGTGGGGGTAATAATTGCTATGTGAAAAACCATTCGCATCTTCTAGGCTCTTTCCGTCAAATTTCGTATAAGGACCTCGAACACAATATAAAGAATACAAAGAACGAAGAACGAATAGTGCACTTTGGTCTAACTTACGCTAAGAAACTTAACATGTAAACAAATAGTAACTAAATACTACTAGTTGCTTCTCTAATTTATTCCAGTACATTGGATAAAAATCAAACAAAATTAAGTCAATTCAAGAACTAATATAAAAATAAACATAACATTGTTGATATACTTATCATTATGGTTGTAGAAAGTACAAAATGTCTACCTGTTGACATTAATTCTTATTTGGTTATACTTATACATTAGTGGGCAATTGCAAATTGATTATGATTGTCAGACATATTTTCATTCATAGTTGTACAAAAAATAGACTTAATTTTCCCTTTGACGTCAAATATATACTATAAGTTTATGTTTACATCAACAACGTGGTAGAATTGCTTTCAATCCATATTAATTCAGAGGTAATTATGAATAATAGCCTAGATGTTCCAACCCTTAAGGGTTTGATAAGTGGTTTCCGAGTGCGACCCAAATTTAAATAAGAATCATTTAAAGTTATACAATACAATGTATGTGACATTATCGTTTTGCAATGCTTACACATTTAGCTTACATAAGACATATGTCAAAGGTAAGAAGAATATATTATAAACAAGGCAAAGCCTCAAACCAAGCACTTTGACAGAATGCTTTATATATACAACATCGGTTGCACAATTTTACTACACAACTGCAAATTTCCGGTTAAATATTCACTGACACCATTTATTCTTTATGTCTTATTAGTTTTACGTATTTTACTGGTGAATAATAATAATAATAATAATAAAGCAATGAACGCATTTGGAGTCCCATTTTGGTGAATTAACGCCAAACTTGATTTTAGTATTGATGGTAAAAAGAAAGGTTTTCCGAATGTCAGTTTGAATTGGAACCTTAATGAGACAGGAAGCCAGGAAACCCAGGCGTACATGTAACCTGCTTGTGCGTGTTCGTCAAGCTAGCGTACATTTTCTTAAATATGATCTTGTCCTGTTTATAGTCAAACTTAAAATATAATGGTTAGCAGTTAAATGCGCTCATTCCTTTTTATGTGCCCAAAAGAATGTCGGGCAAATTATGCTATACCCCTTGTGTCCGTCCGTCTTTCTGTCTGTCCTACCGTCCATTAGCAATTTGGTTCCCAGAGCATAATATTAGTTTCATTTGACCAACAACATTCAAATTTCATAGGATGATTGTTCATATTAGATAGAAGACATATATTTGTTTTTGGGTCACAAGGTTAAAGGTCAAGGTCACTTTTACCTTAAAACTGAAAACAGTTTCCGGAGCATAACTTAAGTTCCAGTTGGCCCAAAATATTCAAACTGCATAGGATTATAGTCCATCTAAGAAAAAATACCCCTCTTGATTTTGTGGTCACAAGGTCAAAGGTCAAGATCACTATCAGCTTAGAACTGAAAACAGTTTCCGTTCCATTACTTATATATTAATCAACCTATAGCTGTAAAATTTTATAGGATGAACAGCCAGGTTAAACACATAACTCCTATTGATTTTAGGTTCATAAGGTTAAAAGGTCAAGGTCACAATGATCTTTACACTAAAAATTTTGGTTTCTGGAGCAAAACTTAAATTCCATTTGGCCCACAGTGTTTAAACTTTAAAGGATGATTGTCACTATCGGGTCGAATTCCCCTATTGATTTTTGGGTCACAAGGTTAAAGGGCAATGTCACTATTACCTTTAAACTGAAACAGTTTCCGCTCAATAACGAAAGTATTAATCAACCTACAGCTGTAAAAGTTTATAGGATGAACAGTCATGTCCAATACATGACCCCTATTGATTTTAAGGTCAAAGGTCAGGGTCACAATGATCTTTGCATTGAAAATTGTGCTTTCTGGAGCAAAACACAAGTTCCATTTAGCTAACAGTGTTCAAACTTCATAGAATGATTGCCTATATTGAATAAAAGATCCATATCTATATTTGGGTCACAAGATCAAAGGTCAATATCAAATGACCTTAATATTGTTAACAGTTTTACAACTGTCAAACTTCATAGGATGATCACTTTTATTGAGTACATTTATTATATGCCCTTAAAATTTGATTATATTATGTTAAACCCGGTGCGTATATATATGAAGGTTCTTAAGTTATAAAGGAGGATTGCTTTCTGAAGGAGATAATACTTTATCTAATTCCCTTGTCTTACAAATGCTTCATCCTTACAAAAAAAAAAACACTGTCGGGCATATAATGCTGCGCCTAGCGGTGCTCTTTTTGTATATTTGTCTGTCAAAGAATTTACACAATTCGGCAAACTTCATGCATTACTTTTCTTCACATTTTATATATTTTTTGCAGTTATTTCTTCTACTTGAACGAAAAGTGAAGGGGAAACAAACACTTTTATATTTTAGGCCTAAAGTTCCCGCTCTAAAATACTAACAAGCCGGATGTAAAGTCGGTGTAACATTTAAATAAAAATCTAATTAATCATGATCTTTACTCATCAATGACCTTGACTTTGAAGATCAAATACTTAAATAAAAATCACGCAAACACACAATGATTAGTGACGTGATATAGTAACATTTACATCCGTGTACAATGTTATACATATGTAAGTTATAAGGTCAAATATAATGTGATTTTTCTCCCAGCCGCAAGATTTGTAAACATACTCGTAAGGATCCGGTAGAAATGAAACATGAAAAAAATAAAAAATAAGTTCAGGGCATTGTACTTCCAGATAAGATTATACGTTTATAAATTAGGGACTCAAATTTTAACTACTTTAGGGGTATATTTTATATACCTTTACCACAGGACCACAAGAATATATATTTGGTCATGTAGTTCCTAACTAAAACATGTCATTTTAAAGAACTTTCAGCTACTTTGGCATATATTTTGAAAATCTTGTATTTTAGAGTACAAGCAAATATTCATTTATGTGAAGTTTGGTCACAATCTAACATGCGGTTAAGGAGAGATGATTTTATAAAGACAGTGTAGATGACAAAGCTCGGCGGGAAACTGGCCATGCATCTTAACATAGCATGCAAAAATAAATTAATGTTAATGAATGTCCTCCTCAAAATTTACAAAGCTTAGATATTTGATGTGTAACATTACCTAGTTTTCATACAGATATAGACTGACACATATGAGAGTATTGTGTAAAACTTCATGTCTTAAAACTTTACAGTTCAGAGCTTTTATAATGTAGTGGACTTCTACAAATGCAATAAATAAAATGATTGTCATCAGGGTTGAACACCTTGTTTTTGCATAGATAAGCATCTGATGGCACATTTGAATATCCCTTTCTCAAAATACAGTTTAAATACATATAATGTACAGTCGACTCTCGTTATCTCGAAGTCATCGGAACTGCCCAAAAAATCGAGATAACGAAATGTTATAATAACTTCTCGTAATACTGACTTTTGGTACTCTGCAAAAGTTATCTGAATTGCTTCAACTGGACTTAAATAGTCATTCCTCGGTGTAAATTTAGTTACGTGGACGTTTTGTATAATAAACAAAAGCTTTTATTATCTACGTTATGTGTGTGTTTGATCTTAAGTTTTGAAATTGGTCTCAATTGAGTTTCGTATATGGACCTTGGTCTTTTGATGATTGAAATGATTATCAAATGATCTACTTTTCCAACACTATAATTTAGCTTCAGTCCTCAAATTTGGATCATTTGTACGAACAGTTTATTACGTTAAAAGGATTTTACAACGTCTGTCGGTACAAACTCGTGGGTAGCTGTTTAAAGCGGTAAAAAGGCTGTGCAAAGTTTCCTCTAAACATTTATATATTGAGGTCGGTGACGATACCCGTAGCTTGATTCTTTTTCTTGCATATTTATTTACATGTTTTCTATTTTTCGAAAAGAAATTATAAAAACTTCATATTTTTGTTAAGTACTTTTTCTTATAAAAGCGTATGAATTTACAACGTTATCTATAACGGAAAAATGACATCATTCTAAAAACGCAAATAATTCATAAAAAGCGCGATAGAAAAAGGTCAGTTAAGGCACACATTTTGTCTAACACGGGATGTAAGAGAGGATTTTCCAGCAACCGATTAAATAGAAGATATAGTCTTGACTTAAATGGAAAAACAAAATATCTGATGTTTGCTATTGTAACGTATACGTCACATGATTAGATTGAAATATAAAGCCTTTGGTCCAATTCCATAAAAGACTGTTTTGAATGTTCAGTTACACACAACAAACTTTTCATCCGACTTTTACGGTGACAAAGAGTTGACATTTTTGCGTGGTTATTTTTTCTCGAGCGCACGATGGCCACGAGTTAATAAGACGTGTGCATAAGATAATTAAGTAGTGCGCACGTTATATAATAACCTGGTCACGAGAAACTAAGTCGTGGGAACGAGATATTTAAGTGGTTTGCACTAGATACTATGTCGTGGCCATGTAACACCGCACTTTCGGGCCAAACGCACTTTGGGGTCGGACCCAAAAGTGCGGTAAATTTCACAGCGCAATTTTGGTTCAAACGCACTTTGGGGTTCAAAATCGTGAAATTGACCCCAAAATGTGTCGATATGCTTCATATCAACCGACTTTGAGTACAAAAGTTCTGAAAATGTCAACTGAGTTCTGCTTAGATACTAAGAACTGATGGTTTGTTATCTGCGACATTGAACATTTGATGTGGAGTTCAAGATGCCGGTCGTCGAGACTTATATACATCAATCTTACTAAACTTCATTTTAATTCTGATGTAGCAGTAATAAAATATGTTTGATGCTAATGTGGTAAGAGATTTTCAACTTTTCCACTTGAAATACTTAAAGATTGCGTCCATTTAACAAACTACTATAGTACTTAAATTGTAAATGTTTAATTCCTAATGAATAAAATATGCTTTCATAAATATCCTGTTCTGTCAGCCATATGCTTTTTTGTCATATTGAAACCCATTTTAAATATGATTAGGATGCAATAAAATGCAGTTAATGTCATCTCAGTGCATTTTGTTTTTCTGTCTAAATGACTTGTAAGAAGAAAAATAGAAATATAATTTATCACAATAAATTTGCGTTACGGCAACAACATCAGTCAAATTAATGTCTTATGGTGAATTTCGTTTTTTTATCTCGTAAATTCTCATGATTTTTAAGTTTGTCAGGTACCAGTATTGTTATTTTATGAAGGTAACTGCTACTATTAGTAAATTTAAACTTTCCTTAATTATCCTTTTATATGTCCGCAACGACTTATTCTTAATTAGTGGCCAGTTTGGGCGCCGCCGTTTTAAGACAAATAAATAAACTGAAAGGACTAAAATGTAATGTAAAAGTTATTTTACAGAACGAGACAGTTTATAGTGTGGATCAAAGAAAACTTACATGTTAAATTGGGTAATACTTTAGGTTTTGCAAAACATATCAGCTTTATGTACCACTAAAATCGCTGCAATTTTGAAATAAGACTAGATGGCTTTTTCCGAAAATTATAAGATATACGTGTTTTAAAATAATTACTGCCATAATTTGAATTGAATTTTATCTAACTTATGAGTATGATGAATTTTAATAATATGACAACCGTCTTGGGAGCCATCTTAAATGTTTCGTTTTCCCCAGTGGTTAACAGATTGACACAGACTAGATTATTTTCAATGCAAGCAAGTCTTTTTCTATAACGTTCAACATAAAAAAACTATAAATAATGAATGCATACAGAAATGTAATTTCCCTTATATAACTAGAAACTGAATATAGAAAATCCAGAATTTATATTGGCAATATGTGTGACATGCAATCTCTACAACTATCGGGATAAAACGCTAGTTCAGGGATATGATATCTAATGTATTATTACATACAAAACGCATCATATAATTATATCTTACTCTAAGGTCACTAACATATGAGACAAATTATAGAATATAAAATATAATTATAATAAATTGCAACCTTTAGATATAACAAATTAAATATTTTATTGTCTGCTATTGTCAGCCGGCTTTCTTTGCACACACTTTGTGGCACATGCTTTTTTTTGCTCGGGAACCATAAGCCGCTTTTCATCGAATGGCACTTACGTGTCACATTGAAGGTTCGTGTAAACCGCCTAATGAGCACATCTGCGGATGTTTCTAAATTCAAAATTTCACCATTTTTGTGTTTGAATTCTGAATTTTGGTTAAGCTTGGGCTAGGGGGCGTGGACGGTAGTTTGCACTTGACAGTACCGTCCATGGACAGGCTAAATCAAACCGAGCCAGCAACAGTTCCAGTTTTGCCGTTTTCGACTTTCTTAAGGGATTATTTTCTTAAATTTAATACATTTTGTCTATTACGTTCCTTATTTATATTTATAATTGGCATCAACTTCAAGATATTATTTTGAAATATCACTACAATTCATTCTTATCGATTTAAACATTATGACCGCAAAGTGCAGTCGTTTGTTTTATGTTAAAAATTGCATATGTACCTTTGTAACGCACTTTGGGGTCAAATTTGACACCAAAATGCGTAACGCACTTTGGGGTCGGACCCCAAAGTGCGTTTGACCCCAAAGTGCGGTGTTACATGGCCACGAGCAACTACTAGTAAGTCGTGCGAACAAGATACTATGTCATAGCCACGAATTTCTTAGTCGTGGGAACGAAATAATTGAGTTTTGCACGAGATACTTTGTCGTGGGAACGAGTAACTTAGTCGTGGGAACGAGATAATTAAGTTGTGCACACGATATACTATGTCGCGGCCACGATTCAGTAAGTCTTTCACACGAGATAATTTAGTGGTGCGAACGAGATACCATGACATGGTCAAGAGTAACTAAGTCGTGCGCCTGACACAAGATAATTGATCAATCAGATTACATTATATCTTTGCATCTTCTTAGTTACCTACAAATGAGCAATAATACAATGCTGGCCCTACTTCACTTGCCTGTCACAGTGTCATATACAAACGTTATTTATTGGACCATAATGTTAAACTTAGCGTCATTATGACACTGAGTTTTCACCTTATGCCCTCAATATCATAAGGTGTCATCTACTGATCAGGTGAAATGTACATACTAGGTTATAAAATAGATTATATACCAAGTTATTCACCAGACAAGAATTTTAAATGACGCGTGTTGGTTAACTTGATCTTTGACCTGTGACCTTAGTCATCAATGTAGGTCATCTACTGGCCGTGGGCAATGTTCCTATTAAATATAATAAACAAGGGCTTATATCTTCTCAAATTATCGTATGAGAATGGTTAACAGGCCGTTAGTACGTATACATACTGATAATCTCTATCAGAGGATAGTGCCTACAAAGGGACTTAACATAGTTAAAATTAAAGTATAATCTACGGGCCTTGGATGGTGATCTCCTAATATGATCCTTAAGACATATACCAAGCATAAAGTATATGCCTTTAGTAGTTTCAAAGATAAATGTTGCATTTACAACTTAAACCAGGAAGTTTTAAAGTTCATATTATATAGATTGTTATCTGATTTGTAAATCATCATGTGCGCATGACTTTACTATCTCATTCGCACCTCATACTAACTCATGCCCACGACTTAATTATCTCCTGTACATGACTTAGAAGCATGTGGCCACGACATAGTACATGGTGCGCACCACATAATTATCTAGTGCGCACGACTAAGAAACACATGCGCACGACATAGTTTATCATGCGCACTACCCTATTTTCTTGTTCCCATGACGTAGAAACTCGTGGCAACGGCAAAGCATCTCGTGCGCACGAGTTAATAACTCGTGGCATCGACATGGTATCTCGTACGCATCACCTAATTATCTCGTTCCCACAACTAAGTTACCTGCGGCCACGACATAACATCTCATGCTTACCACTTAATTATCTCGTGCGCACGAATAAATAACTCGTTGCCACGGCACAGTATCTAGTTCTCACGAGATAAATAAAAACACACACTCGTCATCTCTATGCCACCGTACCTATCTGTACATTTGTCGTCATCACAGCAACCTGTCACTGGAGACGGTAACACATTGGGCAACGCTTCTACAAAAGCTACGGCTAGTGTAATATTTGAATAATTTAATGGTTATTGAATATCGATCATGACTTATTTAACCTCATTTAGATTTTGGATCATCCCGTTTAATATTCGTTGGATATTAAATAAACATTCTAACACTATCGGAAATTTTTCTATATAGACAAAGAAGGCCCGAAGCGTGCATTATTCTGCAACAATGCACTCGCCGTTCTTATTATCTCCCTTAGTATTTTCACATTGAGGGCGCCATTTTGTTTGAAAAATCTGATAAATAAAAACAATTTTTTGTCGAATTTTGTTGTGAAAACTATCTAGAATGATAGAAAATGGTCTAACTAAGAAAATAAATCCGAACACCAATATCTTTAATTCAGTCGTTAACGCTGTACAGACGTTTAAAGTGTTGTTTACGTGACGTCACAATGTAGCGCCAAACAGCACGTGCAAAACAATCAAAATCAAGTACGCTATTTTAACGTCACAGACGAGTTAAGTTTTACATTTATTTCACTTTTAATAATTTGTATTTCGCTTGGAAAATTATAGAATGAAATAAAATAAACAAACAAAGTTTTATCAACGTTTTCAAAATTCGTTATTCTCAAAATGTTTCTACACACGGTAGATTTAACGACAGTTTTTTCAACCCACTGGAACGGCCTTTAAAGAACGTTTCTATTTGAAACTCTAAGGCGAAAACAAATTTAACCGCCCAACATAAAGTCCAACTTTATAATAATAATTATATTTTTCTTGACGTGTTAGAATGGAAATAGATATTAATTCTTCGTGCATTATTGTATAATAATGCAAGTTTTTCGTTCAAATGCTTTGTAATTAATCACTCAGGCCTATCGGCCTTCGTGATTATATTACTACGCATTTGAACTCAAACCGTGCATTATTCTACAACAATGCACTCAGAATTGATATCTATTTCCTAAACATATCAATTTAACCTAGTGACTAAGTTTATAGTAATTGTACAAAACTTACCTTTATTGCAATTCTACACGAAACATTTTCTGTTTATGCATAATTGTTCCTTTGTTGAGTGAATAAATAATTTCACATATTGAAACAAAAAAAAACACAAATATTTATATAACGACAGAGTTATTATTATAGCTAGCACAAGTATGCCATGTTAGTGTGTATAAAAATCTCCGTAATAATGCCGTAAGTAAACTAGTTATGTGATTACGACCACTTCTCAGTGAGTAGAATCTGTAAGTCAAAGCGGATTGGTTAATTTTCGCGCAGGACATTATTTACTATCATTAGATCTGCATTTTCAACGAATGAAATAAATTACAATCAAGAGTCACAGCAAACTCGACTTTTTTTCATCGGAAGAAGAATATTTCAGTATAGACTACTAAAAAAAACGAGCAAATACAATTATTTAAATTTCATATTTGACCTTAACTGTCAAAGTTGCATTCAAAAATGTCTCAGGCCCAGCTCTGCAATTGATGTGTGAGTCGAATGATGAGTGTTTTGTCAGATGCGTGTTCGCATTTGTCAAAAAAATGATTCTAGTTCCCTAGTAGAAAATATAAAGAATTGTGCACATTTACCACGTGCCGCTTTTTCGACTCTGCTGAAAAATGGTATATTGCAGGTCCTCTGATTCATGTCATATTCTCGACGTGACGTCATTGCTGCGTAAGGACACAACTATCCTCTCTTGTAATGATAGTTTGGGGTCCGTTAATAGTTCGAAAATGCTGTTACAAGTTAAATGATATGATATACATGGATATACATGGCAAACGCTGCGTTAACTCGGAATGTGCAGTATTAAATGTTTTACCGCACTCACAGAGGCAGTGCACAAAAGCGAGAAATTGATATCAATCATTCAGATGCTCGTTCATTGTATACTTTTTGTTCTGTTTTCATGGTGCGTGGCAACACGGGACTGTTTTTATGTTTGACTATGATACAAAAAAGGAAGAAGAAGATCAAAACACTCGGCAATCTATTACGTAAAGAGTAAAGACGCGCTATATGTTAGCGTTACACTTTTGGCGCGCTAATGAAAAATGAGACTTTAGAACTTAAAAAAAAATGATTATTTTGCAATTTAAACAGTCTTCATTCATAGAATGTGATAAATAGAATATTATATTCGTGTAGGTTCATGACTGAATTTATTCAATAACATTTTGTTCGCCAGAAGGTCGGATAATATGATTTTATTCAACTCGTTCAAAACATTCAACATTGAACCTTCCCTCATTCCATTCAATATCCTCAGTCTATTTATAATTGGTTAACAATTTTATAAGGATTTTGATCTAATATATAGGGGAACATTTATCTAAAGAGCCAAAATGATTGTTAAAAGAGAGGGAACCTTCGAGCAGATGATCAGACAGTCATAAGAGAAGACACAATATGAACGATTATGCCAACGTCTTAATTATGCAGTGACAAATTTCACTCCTCGAGTTAATTGTATTAAAAACATTGATTTAAAGGCACATTATGACTCAGACACAAATTAATGTTTACGTGCAAACATCAATTTTAAAATGTTTAAATAGTGTTTCAGAGAAATGTTCAATGCTTGTTACTTGAAAAAAATAGTGATATAATTTGTCATAAAAGTGGCAAAATGTACATAATGTGGTATTTTGACTTCCATACAAAATACATATTCACTATAACAATACTGATTGCCAAATAGCAGCAGATGAAATAAATGGTTTCGGTAAAAATCCAATGAGTAACTTTTTGGATACTATAAGAGTACACCAAACTTAAATTCTTTTTGAGAAATTAAAATAAAAGCATTTCTAAAGCAAAATTAGCCTTTAAAAGTGAAGAGATATTTATGCGTGTTTGAACAAAGTAACCTGATTTTTCCTTATATATCTGTTTTTTACTACATGTATCATGCGCACAGACGACCTGACAGATTGGAGATTAATACGTTATACCATTAAGTAATGATATTGCTAACGTTATACCATTAAGTAATGACCTTGTTCACGTATTAACATTACGTAATGACCTTGCTTACGTAATACCATTTAGTTATGACCTTGCTAACGTAATACCGTTACGTAATGACCCTGCTAACGTAATACCATTACGTAATGACATTGCTAGCGTTATACCATTTAGTAATGACCTTGCTAACGTAATACCATTTAGTAATGACCTTGCTAACATAATACCATTACGTAATGAACTAGTTAACGTATAACCATTACGTAATGACATTGCTAACGTAATACCATTACGTAATGAACTTGCTAACATATAACCATTACGTAATGACCTTGCTAACGTAATACCATTTAGTAATGACCTTGCTTACGTAATACCATTTAGTAATGACCTTGCTAACGTAATACCATTTAGTAATGGCCTTACTAACGTAATACCATTTAGTTATGA
This sequence comes from Ruditapes philippinarum, assembly GCF_026571515.1. Taxonomy (NCBI): domain Eukaryota; kingdom Metazoa; phylum Mollusca; class Bivalvia; order Venerida; family Veneridae; genus Ruditapes; species Ruditapes philippinarum. Next base: position 25,836 of record NW_026851801.1, on the reverse strand, counting down.
CCTTGCTAACGTAATACCATTTAGTAATGACCTTGCTAAAGTAATACCGTTATGTAATGACCTTGCTAACGTAATACCATTACGTTATGAACTTGCTAACGTAATACCGTTACGTAATGACCTTGCTAACGTAATACCATTTTGTAATGACTTTGCTTACGTATTACCACTTAGTAATGACCTTGCATACGTAATACCGTTACGTAATGACCTTGCTAACGTAATACCATTATAGAAATGACCTTGTTAACGTAATACCATTTAGTAATGACCTTGCTAACGTATAACCGTTACGTAATGACCTTGCTAACGTAATACCATTTAGTAATGACCTTGCATACGTAATACTGTTACGTAATAACCTTGCTAACGTAATACCATTTAGTTATGACCTTGCTAACGTATAAGCATTACGTAATGACCTTGCTAACGCATTACCATTACGAAATGTCCTTGCTATCTTTTTACCAATACGTAATTACCTTGCTAACGTAATACCATTTAGTAATGATCTTTCTAACGTAATACCGTTACGTAATGACCTTACAAACGTTATACTGTTACGTAATGACCTGCTTACGCAATACCATTCAGTAATACCATTATGTAATGACGTTGCTAAATAAATACCATTAAGTAATGACGTTTCTAACGTAATACAATTTAATATTATACCTCATTTGCATACGCCGTTCTATATATTTAATATGACGTCATGCGGTCCATTAATCGCAGGCAGACCGGCTACCTAGTCTATAATTCATATATGGACTGGATGTCGTCATATTAAATATAGAAGGGCGTATGTGAATACGGTATAATATTTACTTGTTTTTAATTATTCTTTGTACTGAATCATTTTTTATGCTTCAAGTTTCAAGTTTTATTAAATATATATCCCAGTTTGCATTACAATACAAAAACATGAGACAAATACATTTGCTTCATATAAATTAATCACACATCCCAGCCGATTTTGCGACCCTGTAAAAATTGTATTGCACGGTCGTGCATATATTTTGACGTGATGTCATTAGTATTATACAAACATAGTGTAAAGATGCGCTTAATGTTAGCGTTAAATTATGACTTTTTTCACTTTAAACGTTCTTTATTTTGGATATGTGATAGATAGAATTAATTCATGTAAGTAACTTCACTACTGAATTTATTAAAATATTGAATTTTATTCAACTCGTATTGAACTTACACTCATTCAATATCCTCTATATATTTAATGTTGATCAAAAATCATGATTTGTCTTTAATTAAATTATAAATTTTATTTATACAGTTTGTGAAATTTTTAAAGTCCTGTTTATTGACTAGAAACATTTAATATTTAATTTGATTAACAAAAATAGAATATTAAAAACAAAAGCATGATTTTTAGCTGCATCGATTGAAAATAATTTAAAAAAAAATCCGATTAGGTTTTGAGATATTTCACACACTGAACAAATAAAATTATTACTTGAAAGCAAGGCAGTTATAGTAAAAATGACAGCAACAAAAGGGGTGAAAGGATTCGGTATAATATAACAGATGAAACATGGCCTTTTATTCGGGCAAAATGCAAGTTTACGGACTGGTTGTTTAGACCTCGTTAGGTATATGACCCTCAGCTGGGCTTCAGGTCATATACCTTCCTCAGTCTGACCAACCAGTCCGTAAACTTGCATATTGCCCTCAAGACCATGCTTTATTTGTTAAGTAATGGCCTTGCTAACCTTATACTATTACGTAATAGTCTTTCAAACGTAATAACATTACATAATGACGATTTTGCGTCAATTACTCGTTAATCGTAAATAACCTTATATCGTTTAAAGCCAACTTCGTTTAAAGACGTTGCTAATGGTGATTACCATCTACGTTCATGGTCAAATTAGTAATTGCTTTATTTTTAGGCTCTCGTGGACGTAAAACGTATTATGGAACTGACAACTTTATGCACGTCTCGTGGATAGCTAACCTACTCTATAATCCTACTCTCGCAAATTACAACGATCGCACTTCAAGAACTTACTCTTTTAATAACCCTATTTAAAAACAGAAAACACTTCTATAACTTGATGTAATAATCAAATCGCTTTGTTTCAAATATCTTTTTTATAATTAATATACAGCAGATGGAAACATTAAACAAATAAAGGATAAATGTTGAGAAGACAAAACAAAATTCTCAAGCATTCTAAAAGGTGAATATCAGATATTTTGATATTTTATTTTCAGTAAAATTAAAGCCCGTATTGTATGTTTGATCTGTAATGACGTTATTGGCATAATATCCTTACATTGAATACTCGACTCAAATTAATTAATAGAAAGAGCATCAAAATACGAGGCTATCTGATTTGTACGAGGGGCGTAGCCCCCGAGTATAAATAAAATTGCCGAGTGTTTTGATGCTATTTCTTATTTGTATCATAGTTAAGAATAACAACATTTTTCTTGTTGTCACATTAAGAACCCCAGAAGAAAGTAGCTTATAAACGAGCAATGAATATGATATTGCTATCTCTTTTTCTTTCTCTGTCGTCACAATCAGTAAACCCTAGAAAAATTAGCCAATCAATGGGCATTCTCTAGAGTGCGGGTAACTAATACGTGCACTCTGACAGATAACGCACTGTGCATGTACATGTTTACGAGTTTACTCTGACAATTTTCAACAACTATGGTACATGTACAATGTTAAGATCAATATCTTATAATAACGTTATTTCATTCAATCACACGATGATATATAAAAACAAAATATATACACAATCATGTTGTTTTTTATTTTTATCATGAATCTCTTTCATCGAGCAAACAAAGTAACGACCAGATAAATTGGGATAAATATGAACACTCCTGTTAACTTCGTAACAACAAATCATGCTAAAGATATTTTAAGACATATATATTTTTGCTAAGTCTCTTTCATAGTTGTACTGAAATAACAACAAAATTACATTCGACCCATTTTTGATATGTTCCGAAGAAAACCAAATTAAACAATAACCGGGAATTCGTTATAACTGAGTTCGCTATAAGTGAAGTTTTCTGTAATATTAAATTCTCCTATACATGTATAAAACTACATGTATATTAAATGATTGTACATAACATTAACTAGGCTATATTTTGAAATACAGCGGCAAACATTAAGCTGATCAACAGGAAAATATGATTGAAAATATCTCCGGTTTTAATTAAGACAATTTAATTGTCAATTATTGATGTGTCAGAGACGTTTCAGTTTTCGACACTTATCAAACAATGTAACGAGAATAAAAGCTTTTACCGGTCCCCATCTTAAACTGTTTAACACAATGAAACTTTCGAAGTGGATATATATGGAACGCCTGGACTGTCTTATGTTAAGAATGAATGATATACCTGGTTGAATGTCTTTCTGTTGAGTCCGAGATACAAAATGCTTGGTGGAAATCCTAATGTGCTCAGTTATTGAAGAACTTTGTTGTGTGCTGACTGTATTTTATTCAGTCAAGTCAAAGTATTGTCGGGTGCATACGTCGTTATGTTCAGTTCTTAAAACAAACAGGCATGTAGTAACACAATTATGTTGAGTTAAAAAGATATGTTGTAGGGTGTTACAGTTATTATGTTCGGTTATAATAATATATTGTTTGGTGCTCTTCTCATCATGTTCAACCATGAAAATAAATCAGTTGAGTGGTACTATCATTTTGTTTGGCTGAGGCAGTGTATTATTGGGTGATACTTTTATTATTTTCAGTTGCAATGACATGCTGTTGGGTGCTTTTATTCCTTCTGTTCAGTCGTGAAAATAGAACTGTTAAATGGTACAATCATTATCTTAAATGGTACTATCATTATCTTGTGTGCTGATTATATCTTCTTCAGTCAAGTCAATGTGTTTGTTCGGTGCAAATGTCGTTATGTTCAGTGGTTTTTTGGTACTATCATTATGTTCAGTTCAGATGATATACAGTTCGGTGCAGAGGTCATTATGTTCAATAGTGAACACAAACTGTTGTGTGATACCACAATTATGTTGGGTTCATTCGGATATGTTCGGGCAAAAGATGGGAGCGACTAATTTCCATAGGTCACGTCGAGGCTAATGACCACTAAATTTCCAAAACAATTTTCTTCCCCGTAAATATAAGAACGTTAATTGGACTTTTAAATACCCAATGGGTATTTTATTTAGTTAAACAAAATGGGTATAGTATAAAAAACTTAAGATATGGGTAAGGGTAGCCTGTTAAAGTCACATATGACCACTATAAATAAAACTTAAGATTGATCTGTTTGATAACCTATAAGAGTCACAAATGTACACAGCAAACTAAATTTAAAATATAAAACATCATATACAAGTAAGGGAACCCTATTTGAGTCACACATGGCCACAGTATATGGAGCATAAAAGTCAGGGTAGTCTATTAAAGTCGCATATGGCCACAGCATATGCAACTTAAAATATATGTGTTGGTCGCCCATTTGAGTCACACATAACCACAATAAATGGAACATAATATCTAAGTAAGGGAAACCTATTTGAGTCACACATGGCCACAGTATATGGAACATTAAATATAAGTAAGGATAGCGCAATAAAGTCACACATACCCACAATATGAAGAACATTCTATATAAGTAAGGGTAACCTAATTGAGTCACACAAGGCCAAAATATATGGAGCATTATGTAAGGGAAATCTATATGAGTCACATATGACTAAAGTATACGGAACATTTTAGATAAATAAGGGTAGCCTAGACTCAAATACATTTCCCTGACTTAAACATTATGTCTATTATATTGTGGCCATGTGTGACTCAATAAAGTTTCACTTACTTATATAGAATTTTCTTTATACTTGACCATGTTTATTTTTATTAGACTGCCCTTACTTATATATAATGTTCCATTTACTGTGGTCATGTATGTCTCAAATGGGGTTTCCATACATATATTTAACGTTCATATACTGTGGCCATGTGTGTCTCAAATAGGTTTGCCTTACTTGTATCTTATGTTTCATATTTTAAATTTCGTTTGATGTGTCGACTTGTGAGTCTAAAAAGTTACCAACACATATATTTTAAGTTTTATTTACGGTGGTCATGTGCGACTTGAACAGGCTACCCTTACCCATATTTTAAGTTTATATACTGTGTCCATTATGACTGTAACAGTATAGTACAGTCATAAATTAACTTGATAAAATACCCATTGGGTATTAAATATGCCATACGATCTGTCCAATTTATGGAATAACGTTTTTTAAGCTCTCCCGATGGTATTTACGGGGAAGAAAATTGTTTTGGCAATTTTAGTGGTCATTAGCCTCGACGTGACCTATGGATATTAGTTGCCCCCGCCCGCCATCTTGTTTGGCGCGAAGATATCGGAATGAACCCAACATAATTTGTTTGACCACTCAGCGCATTGTCAATGACTTGTGCACCGAACAGTATATCATCTGAACTGAACATAATGACAGTATCACACCACAGTTTGTCTTCACTACTGAAACATAATGACCTCTGCACCAAACAGGATATCATCTTAAACTGAACATAATGACGGTATCACACCACAGTTTTGTCTTCACTACTGAAAATAATGACCTCTGCACCAAACAGGATATCATCTGAACTGAACATAATGACGGTATCACACCACAGTTTGTCTTCACTACTTGAACATAATGACCTCTGCACCAAACAGGAGATCATCTGAACTGAACATAATGATAGTATCACACCACAGTTTGTCTTCACTACTGAACAAATGACCTCTGCACCAAACAGGATATCATCTGAACTGAACATAATGACGGTATCACACCACAGTTTGTCTTCACTACTGAACATAATGACCTCTGCACCAAACAGGATATTCATCTGAACTGAACATAATGACGGTATCACACCACAGTTTGTGTTCACTACTGAACATAATGACCTCTGCACCAAACAGGAGATCATCTGAACTGAACATAATGATAGTATCACACCACAGTTTGTCCTTCACTACTGAACATAATGACCTCTGCACCAAACAGGATATCATCTGAACTGAACATAATGACGGTATCACACCACAGTTTGTCTTCACTACTGAACATAATGACCTCTGCACCAAACAGGAGATCATCTGAACTGAACATAATGATAGTATCACACAACAGTTTGTGTTCACTACTGAACATAATGACCTCTGCACCAAACAGGAGAGATCATCTGAAACTGAACATAATGATAGTATCACACAACAGTTTGTGTTCACTATCTGAACATAATGACCTCTGCACCAAACAGGATATCATCTGAATTGAACATAATGACGGTATCAACACAAACAGTTTGTGTTCACTACTGAACATAATGACTTCTGCACCGAACAGTATATCATCTCAACTGAACATAATGACGGTATCACACAACAGTTTGTGTTCACTAGACTGAACATAATGACCTCTGTACCGAACAGTAACATCATCTGAACTGAACATAATGACCTCTGCACCGAACAGTATATCATCTGAACTGAACATAATGACGGTATCACACAACAGTTTGTGTTCACTACTGAAACTATAATGACCTCTGCACCGAACAGTACATCATCTTGAACTGAACATAATGACCCTCTGCACCGAAACAGTACATCATCTGAACTGAACATAATGATCTCTGCACCCGAACAGTATATCATCTGAACTGAACATTATAACGGTATCACACAACATTTTGTGTTCACTACTGAACATATTGACCTCTGCACCGAACAGTATATCATCTGAACTGAACATAATGATAGTACTATTCAAGAGTTTCTATTTCACGACTGAACAGTCTGAATAAAGCACCCAACAGCATGTCATTGCAAACTGAAAATAATAAAAGTATCACCCAATAATACACTGCCTCAGCACAAACGAAATGATAGTACCATTCAACTGTTTATTTTCATGGTTGAACAATGATGAGAAGAGCTATTTTAACCGAACATAACAACTGTCACACCCTACAACATATTTTTTAACTCAACATAATTGTGTTACCACATGCTGTTTTGTTTTAAGAACTGAACAGAACGACGTATGCACCCGACAATACATTGACTTGACTGAATAAAATGTAATCAGCACACAACATTACACTTCAATAACTGAACGCATTTGGATTTCCACCCAGTATATTGGAATTTTGACCCAGCATATTATATCTCGGACTCAACAGAATGGCATTTAACCATGTATATCAGTCATTCTACACATAAGACAGTCCAGGCGTTCCATAGATATATCCTTTCTCATACAAAGATAGTGACTGTTTCGGTCGCATGTCTAAGATAATATTATATCTTTCTAGATATATGAACAACATAAATAGTTTCAAGGAAGAAATTACTTAATTAACATCCTCATCAACATTTGAATGAAGAATAAATAAAATTAACATCTTATTTATAATCATTTTGAGTGGTTTTTTTAATATTGAAGACTAAAGTCCGTATAGAAACCACGGCGCCTCGAAAATAACCAAACTGTTTCAGAAAATCTAAAATTTTCAAAAAACATCTAAACTTAAATGAACTTGATTTCAGTAGAAGTAAGCTATTTTTGTTTTTTGTCTCGTGAGATAAGTTGTTGTGATCTTGGCATTACCATGAGTCTTTACATTGTTACGGGCACTTTACAATACTATGTAAATTAATTGTGGAAAAAGTAGGGTATAGATAAATGCATAAAATAGCGCTTGACTAAACGTTAGTAGGGCATATTTTGCATTAATATTTAACCTTCTTTTTTGCATTTACCATAGATTGTAAGTTGCCGGTTTAAATGTTGGGTAAATTACATTCTTAGTTCATAACTAACATTTTGAAACTTTAATACATTTTTCGAAAATTGTCCATTGGACAATTAGCATTAATCTGAGGTATGCTGCTTTAAAAGGAAATTAATCTAGAAGCTTATTTTCCCTTAACATATACAATAGCAGGGTTTATATAAATTAAAACTAAATTGATTAAGTACCCTCATTAGTATTATATTTATATAACTGCATGTATTATACGATATATGTTGGTACAGTATTTACAATATTGCGTTATTGTTGAAATTTTTGTTCGATAATTCATTGAAAGCCATTTTGAGAACAATCAACAACAATGGACTTAGGAAAGTATATTCAGAATAATTGCACAAACAAAACAGCAAGTTGTTTCTGACATCACATATTACCGGTGCTAGAGTACATTGGGGGTATTTTGCACTTTCCATGCCCATCAATCAAACCGAGCTTGATGGTGGTGATAGTTTTCACTCCGGATCACGACAGTAAGCCACACTGAATTCATCAGAGGGCAGGCTGTCAGAAATTTACCAATACTACTTGCCTTCACTTTTCCGCAAGGATTGTTTAGGGTTTTTATCAATAGTTTACATTATTTCCTTGATAAACTACCGAATCTGCAGTAGTGTGGGCGGAATTTTGCACTTTATATTAAGTACAAAAAATATTCATAATTAAGTGGTTCAATGTTTTTTAACAACTCCAAACATTTCAATTTGGTTCAAAAAATGTTTGGAGTTTTTTCTCCTAATTTATATCAAAATTTTTTAAATATATCATGCCAGAGATGATCTTATGAACAAAAATATTGGCCCTGTTTTTCCTTGTACGAGAACATCACATGTTTATATCCATGGAGAGCTAGGAGTCCATGACGACCCAACATCCCCGCCCCGACCGGGATTATGCTTTATAGTTTAAGAGTAGTCATAAGTATATTTTTATATTAATGTACGTGTCTTTTTTATGAAAATCACATATGACCCCCGCGCTCAAAAACAAGTTTAATACCCATACGTGCGGCATCTTCTTTGAAAATAAAATGCGAGTTACATAATATGCCTTATATTAAACCTGTTTACATCAAAAATGTAATACTCGAAACTAAATTAAATTTCGATTGGTACTTAATTAAATCATGATTGGTATTTATCAAAATAAACTTGTAAAATCTGCAAAACCTGGCTCTCATATAATCGGACTAATATGAGAAAAGTATGTGAAGACAAAAGATAATACAATAAATAAAAAATTTTTTTCATTCTTCTCGTTAAAATTATTTGAGTGGTGACACATTCATTTCTGAGCATGCACTTTCTAAATAACATAAATGATTTAGAGGACAAATTGTCCGATTATTGCATCCACATTTATTGTCACTTGTGTATGCTTACTGTATGCTTTTTCATCATCATAAGGTGAAACTTTGATTAGTCATTTATCGAATAAATTTAGTAATTTGAAGTTCATGAAGGGCGAAGCAAATGATAACGCGAAGTTTGTTTCAAGATAACCTAAATATTTCAGGCTTTCTTTCTCTTTTTTAACATTCAAACAAAACCTAATGGAAACATAAATTACGACTGTGACCTTACATTAATGCGATATAACAAATATGTATATCATTTTTTTTCTTTTAATATTTTATACAGGTTTGATGTGATGTTTCTTTGCCATTTATCAAGTACCTGCTCATTTGCTTTTTCTCATTTACGTTTGGTCAAAGGCACTTAAGTTTTAGTTATCATTTACCTACATTACAACCAAAAGCCCTTTTCAATTACTGAAATAAAAGCGTTTCTCGTGCGCACCACTTAATTATCGCGTGCGCACAACTTAGTACATCGTGGCCACGACATAGTATCTCGCGCGCACGAGATAAATAAACACACACATGTCAGCTCTCTGTCACCGTACACATTTCTAGTTAGCTAAGAAAATTCAAATATATTGTGTTATCTGGTTGATTAATTATCTCGTGCACACGATATACTATGTCAGATCAGCACTTATTTATCTCGTGCACACCACTTAATTATCTCGTTCCCACAACTAAGTCAGTTGTGGCCATGACATAGTATCTCCTGCGCACGACTTAGTAACTCGTGGCCACGGCATAGTACCTCGTTCACAGCACATAATTATCTCGTGCGCACGACTTAGTAACTCGTGACCAAGGCATAGTAACTCGTGGCCACGAGATAAATAACACCGCACAAATGTCACCTCTTTTCCATCGTACTTTCGTGACATGACGGGATTGGAAATATTTGTTAGATACTTAATTCATTTTATATCAGTCTCGACGTGCCAAATTTCAGATCATTATTCTTTCAAAAATGCGTCCTACTAAGTGTGATACTTTCTTATTATACATGTATGTATATTTATAGGACACTCAGAAACTTTAATAGCTTTCTGCCCAATCCCAAATGTATTGTATACATTTTGTTCATCATACCATCAATATATCGAGAAGATATGTTTGAAACAATTAAATTTATAAGACGCAGTTAATAGATATATCATCCGGGACATACAAGGAGAAATACTTAGAAAACAATTCTTAATACAGGAAATAAATACGAATGTGAAGATCGAGTTTTCACATACAGTCATGTATATCGTATTGTTTAAATAAGTAAACCCGGAAGAGATCCTGGTTCATGATGAAGAAATAAGGCGTCGGTTTAGTAAAATAAAATATTTGTCAACTCATAATCACCCTTTAACCATTACAACGCCAACTATCTAAGATAAACTTGTCAATTCTTAATTCTTGACAAAACCACTTATTATTTTAGGGAGATTTACAGAATAAGTACGGATGTGTCGGCTGATTTTGGTCTGCACTGACCTCACGGGTAATATAAGGTGCCGCAAGCAGGTTAAAGGTTAAATTATTGATGGTATTTAGCTTTTAAACTATTGAATTTCTTACATAGAAATTTAGAACTGTCCGTTATCAATTTTATGTGATAGAAAGATTAGCAATAAATGAGACAGCACGACTTATTACATCACATTCCCTTCCAGCAGCATTTAGGATGAATATAATTTAAAAAAATACGATTTTAGAAGACTTGAATTATATTAACCCCTACCTATCTATCTTAAATAGACTCATCCATCCTTCAATCTGAACATCAGTCGCATTTTTCGGCTCTTTCCGTCAATCATCGGACAAGCCACTTGTCAATTTGAATACTGGGATATAATTAAGTCTGATATATGAGCCGTGACATGGTAATCAGAACTGTGCAGTTTTTAAACAGTGTGCACATCAGTTGTATATAAGCAAAAAAAAAATAATAGAAAACAAACTGCATATTAGTTACTGCACTAAAATAATAAAACTGTTCACCACATACGCGGTAGAAATGACTCAATTTTACAGCGTAAAGGTTAAGTACAAACTTCACTGATAAACTTGTTCTGGTAACCTTAAACCCCTGACTAAACACTCGCTGAATACCAAGAAAGAACATTTCAAGGAAAATATGAGTTGATAAATCTAATTTCATCTATTCAAACGACTCTTGACATATTGAAACACTTTAAGGGCTTACTTTCTTAAAATAATGAAACAATAAGTCATGTATTCTTTCGATTGTTATTTTATTTCCAGTGACAAGATGTTTTCCAAGTATTTCTCTTTATTGCAACATGTCGTATATATCGTATATATATATATATATTGAAATAAACACTTAAACGTAACCAAGGAAAATATCACATCACATAAATATAATTATTATCGATTGTTTTATATAACGGACACTCCAAACAAGAGTATATAATTGAAGACAAGAGTGTTAAGTGATGTAAACGCTTGAAGTTGTTGAAATCCAGTCCTGTTGTATATAACATTAAGGAGGAAAGAAAATCTCAATATTTTCAATATTTTGCGATGTTATTTTAAATATATTCTCTCAAGTTGTTATAATAGATTATGCTAAAATGTGAAGTCTGGGATTTTATTTCGTGAGATAAAATCCATATCACTCAATAGTATATCAGTCACGGTCTGTAATCGTCGTATTGTTTTAGTCAATTGCCGCCAGCAGACTAAATGTTAAAGGTTAGTTAGTTAGCTAGTTTGTTAGTAAGTAAGTAAATAAGTGAGTAAATAGTGAGTGAGTGAGTGAGTGAGTGAGTGAGTGAGTGAGTGAGTGAGTGAGTGAGTGAGTGAGTGAGTGAGTGAGTGAGTGAGTGAGTGAGTGAGTGGGTGGGTGGGTGAGTGAGTGAGTGAGTGAGTCAGTCAGTCAGCAAGTCAGTCAGTCAGTCAGTCAGTCAGTAAGTAAGTAAGTTAGTAAGTATTTACTTACTAAGTAAGTAAGTAAGTAGGTAGGTAGGTTGGTTGGTTGGTTGGTTGGTTGGTTGGTTAGTTAGTTAGTAAGTTATTTGATTGGTTAGATGGTTAGTTAGTTTATTGGTTAGTTAGTTAGTTAGTTTATTGGTTAGTTAGTTAGTTAGTTGATTGGTTGGTTAGTTAGTTAGTTGATTGGTTAAATAGTTTGTTAGGTAGTTCTTTGGTTGATTGGTTGGTTACTTAGTTACTTAGTGAGTGAGTTAATTAGTTAGTTAGTTAGTTAGTAAGTAAGTTAGATAGTTAGTTGATTGGTTAGTTAGTTTGTTAGGTAGTTGGTTGGTTGATTAGTTGGTTGGTTGGTTAGTTAGTAAGTCAGTCGGTCGGTCGGTCGGTCGGTCGATCGGTCGGTTAGTTAGATAGTTAGTTAATCAAGTAGTTATTTAGTCAGTTTGTTGGTTATTTAGTAAGTTAGTTAGTTAGTTTTTAGTTTGTTAGTTAGTAAGTAAGTAAGTTAGTTGTTAGTTAGTTGTTAGTTATTTAGTTAGCTAGTTAGTTAGTAAGTTAGTTAGCTAATTGGTTAGTTAGTTATTTAGTTAGTTAGTTGTTAGTTATTTAGTTAGCTAGTTAGTTATCTAATTAGTTAGTTAGTTAGTTAGTTAGTTAGTTAGTTAGTTAGTTAGTTAGTTAGTTCAGAAACTTTCAGAAACTTTTAAATAAATATATCTTCTCTTCTCGAATTTTCTAGTCAATGTATCTATCAGACATGGGGCGATTACTTGACAAAAATTGTAATCGATTAAATTATGATTATTTGTCAAAATGCTTGATTAAATTAAATTACTGATAACTCCATTTTGACATTATAATTGATTAAATTACTGATTACTGACAGGAGTAATCAGATTACATTTATGATTACTGATTACATGTACATAAGTTAAGTAATGCAATGGTTCAACACTATCGTTTTATTGACATTTCAATACAACAAATGTTCAAAAAATTGCTCTTTACTGAAACTGTAAAGTCTTCTCAATAAGTGATAATATACCTATCCAGGCCATTGTTATAATTTCACAGCTTTTCATCACCTTATTAAAACACAGGTGTCATCAAATTTCACCTGGGTGACTGCATTTAATTCACCTACACTATCTAATACTGGTACTTTTTAACCTTTATATGTATGTTTGTTCAGCAATTGTTTTTAGCTTAACATGTATTGTAATCATACATGTAATCATTGTGATTACTGATTAATTGGTCATGTAATTGATTAAATTATGATTAAATTACAGGAAAAAAATTATGATTACTGATTACTGTGATTACTCAAAAAATTGTAAACGATTAAATTGAATTAAATAACCGATTACGATTACCCCATGTCTGGTATCTATCTCAGGACACAGACTTTTGGCAAATTTGTCAAACTATTATAAAAAAAAATGTCCCCGTGATCATCATGAACACGATTACAGTCATAAACGAGTGCTGGATAGGGACATAGTTAGTTAGTTAGGTTAGTTAGTTTGTTTGTTGGTTGGTTGGTTAGATGGTTAGTAAGTTGGTTGGTTGGTTAGTGAGTCAGTTAGTTAGTTAGTTAGTGCGTTAGTTGGTTGTTTGGATGGTTGGTTGCTTGGTTGGTTGGTTAGTTAGTTTGTTGGTTAGTGTGTCAGTCGGCTGGTTGGTCGGTAAGTTGGTTAGTTAGTTAGTAGGTTAGTTAGTTAGTTAGTTAGTTAGTTAGTTAGTTAATTAGTTAGTTAGTTAGTTAGTTAGTTAGTTAGTTAGTTAGTTAATTAATTAGTTAGTTGGTCAGGTTATGTTAGGTTAAGTTAGGTTAAGTTACTAATTTAGGGAGTTAGTTAATTAGTTAACAACTTATTTACTAATATAAGATCCCGAATGTATGTGGCGTGTTATTATCAATAAATGTAAGTAGGCTTTTTGATAAATGTATCTTCTCTTCTTGTATTTTCTATTCAAGGTCTCTATCTCAGGACACAGACTTTCGGCAAAATACTCTTACCAATAATTGTCATACTATCATAAAATAATTTTCCCCTGATTTAACACAATTACAGTAATAAACGGGTGCTGAATAGTAATTTGTTGATGGTGATAAAGATGAAGATTATTTTAATGAATATTTCATCAATCAATATTAGGAAGACAAATGCACCGAACGCAGCACTATTTAACACTTAATGGGAGAGAATACAATAATGGAACATTCAAAAAGTATTTTATTTTTAATTTTAGAGCTAGATCTAGTTTTTTAAACGTTGAAAGGGAGAGTATCTAATATTTGTTTTAAAATGTACCAATGCCCATTTCTAGAGTTAGTTTCCTTGCTATTTATAAGACATGCTGAAACATCTCGAACAGACCGACCAACCAACCTACCAACGACCTACCAAACCGACTCGACGACCAACCCCATACATAAGAGGAAGCCATTTTAAAATTGCAGATTCTCCTAAATATTTTGTTTACCCTCCATATTGCCATTAAGTACACAATTTCGGTCTATTTTCTCAAACTATCAAAGTATTTAATACTTCAAACTTGATATACATGTTCAACCTAAAAACTGACACAATTTCAGAAGGAGAGTTGCATGTACTTATATTCATTTTTGCAAAGTAAAAAACATTTCTTCACTTTATTATAGTTATTATTATTTTTATTTTGCTTCGATAATGTTCAAAGACTGACAAAGTCAGTCATTTTAATATTGGAATATTTGTTCAATTTTAAAATTAAAGCAGCATGCCTCCAGATTCATGCTTATTTTCATGAAAAATAAATTTTAAAAATATTATTACAAGTAAGATATTGTGAATTGATCAAAGAAAATAATTTACGCATTGCAAACAGCACTAACAATCCACGTAAATTATCAAAAAAGAGAGGTCAAATTAAGGAACAAAATAGCCGTTACTGCGTTACGAACGCAGTAGAAATATGGTGCTAACTACTATAAAATCATTCCTAAATTGTACATAACATGTAAATTACTTGAATCTTTACTTAATATTTTTTTAATTTTCTTAAAATAAAAATCTTTCTCAGCCTTATTATATGTATTTTTTCGGTTATGCCAGTGTCTTTCTAACTATATGAATGACACTAGTTTTGCCTGGTCTTTTTTCTTTGAATTTCAAGGTTAATATTTTTGTGAAGAAACAACTTATGAACTTTTTTTACAGAAAACCCTATTCCTAAAGGCACACTATGCTCCAGAAATGAATACATTTATCTTTCTGCTGTAAGAATGCAACATAATTATGTAAAATAATTTTCTTGTAACATGAACAGATTTAGAATGTGTGAAATGCTTATATTAACATGGAAAAAAATAGCACTGAATGCTGTTTTATTTTTACTTACTTACTTAATTCTATGTAGCAAGCTTTGATACATATACGTGCATTATTTCAGGCACTAATAAAGTAAAGGTAATATGACTAGTTTTCAGCTTTGCTACATATACGTGCATAAATTCAGGCACTAATAAAGGAAAAGTTATATGGCGAGTTTCCAGCTTTGCTACATATACGTGCATTATATTAGGCACTAATAAAGTAAAGGTAATATAACGAGTTTCAAGCTTTTCTACATATACGTGTATTATTTCAGGCACTTATATAGTAAAGGTAATATGGAAAGTTTCCAGCTTTGCTACATATACGTGCATTACTTCAGGCATTAATAAAGTAAAGGTAATATGGCGAGTTTCCAGCATTGCTACATGTACGTGCATTATTTCAGGCACTTATAAAGTAAAAGTTATATGGCGAGTTTCCAGCATTGCTACATAAACGTGCATTTTTTCAGGCATTAATAAAGTAAAGGTAATATGGCGAGTTTCCAGCATTCCTACATGTACGTGCATTATTTCAGGCACTTATAAAGTAAAAGTTATATGGCGAGTTTCCAGCATTGCTGCATGTACGTGTATTATTTCAGGCACTTATAAAGTAAAAGTTATATGGCGAGTTTCCAGCATTGCTGCATGTACGTGTATTATTTCAGGCACTTAGAAAGTAAAAGTTATATGGCGAGTTTCCAACATTGCTACATGTACGTGTATTATTTCAGGCACTTATAAAGTAAAAGTTATATGGCGAGTTTCCAGCATTGCTACATATACGTGTTTTATTTCAGGCAATAATAAATTAAAGGTAATATGTCGAGTTTCCAGTTTTGCTACATATACTTGCATTATTTCAGGCACTTATAAAGCAAATGTAATATGTCGAGTTTCCAGCTTAGCTACATATACCTGCATTATATAAGGCACAAGCAGGCACCTAAGTAAAACCACCAAAGTTTCATCAGCTTACTCGATAAGATTCTTCACATGAAAGAATCAAAAGAACTTGGTGGAACTCAAACCTACAGTAGTGAGGAGCAATTACTTTGAAGTCAACATCCTTATAATAACTTGGTCATTGACGCCTCCCGAATACTGTAATATTTCTCTAAAGGAAGCAATACGTAAACAAAGTGGTTTTTCGAATATCATACAAAATTACTAATCACTTTATCTGTACAAAGTTCTAATGCAAAAGGAGAAAAAGACAGCTCAATTATAACCAATTTATAACAGGTCACAAAATAAAACAAAAGCTTTAATTAAAAAAGACAAAAAAAATCATTGTGCTGCGTTATGGGCCTTTAAAGGCCTCTAAGTTGTCCGTGTTGAGAGTCACGTGCACAGAAATGTTACTGTAGTTTGACAAAATACTGGAAATATATCAATAAAAGAGTCATAATTGAAACTGGATAGTGTTTTAGAAACAATTCTTACCTGGACAAAATCATTCATCATCTTTAGTGAACATTTTAAAATATGTAGTTATTAACAATCTGGTGTGCTATGTGATCCCGGATAATGATTGACAATCTGATGTGTGATGTGATCCTAGATAATGATTGACAAGCTGATGTGTCATATGATCCCGGATAATGATTGACAAGCCGATGTGTGATGTGATCCCGGATAATGATTGACAAGCTGATGTGTCATGTGATCCCGGTAATGATTGACAAGCTGATGTGTGATGTGATCCCAGATAATGATTGACAAGCTGATGTGTGATGTGATCCCGGATAATGATTGACAAGCTGATGTGTGATGTGATCCCGGATAATGATTGACAAGCTGGTGTGTCACGTGATCCCGGATAATGATTGACAAGCTGATGTGTCATGTGATCCCGGGTAATGATTGACAAGCTGATGTGTGATGTGATCCCGGGTAATGATTGACAAGCTGATGTGTGATGTGATCCCGGATAATGATTGACAAGCTGATGTGTGATGTGATCCCGGATAATGATTGACAAGCTGGTGTGTCACGTGATCCCGGATAATGATTGACAAGCTGATGTGTGATGTGATCCCGGATAATGATTGACAATATGATGTGTCATGTGATCCCGGATAATGATTGACAATATGATGTGTCATGTGATCCCGGGTAATGATTGACAAGCTGATGTGTGATGTGATCCGGGTAATGATTGACAAGCTGATGTGTGATGTGATCCCGGGTAATGATTGACAAGCTGATGTGTGATGTGATCCCGGATAATGATTGACAAGCTGATGTGTGATGTGATCCCGGATAATGATTGACAAGCTGATGTGTCATGTGATCCCGGATAATGATTGACAAGCTGATGTGTCATGTGATCCCGGGTAATGGTTGACAAGCTGATGTGTCATGTGATCCCGGATAATGATTGACAAGCTGATGTGTCATGTGATCCCGGATAATGATTGACAAGCTGATGTGTGATGTGATCCCGGATAATGATTGACAAGCTGATGTGTCATGTGATCCCGGATAATGATTGACAAGCTGATGTGTCATGTGATCCCGGATAATGATTGACAAGCTGATGTGTCATGTGATCCCGGATAATGATTGATAAGCTGATGTGTCATGTGATCCCGGATAAACGGGTTGATTCAGTAGTCGCCAGCAAGTTTAAGGCAACAAAAAATACAAGAAACAATCAGATACAAATCATTCAAATCTTATTCATGACATGTCTTACTATATTGTCTTCATACAGTAATCTCTATTGTAGCAAAATGTTTTTAAGAGCATTACGATCTGTTCAACAACTTCAAGGGCGCACACACTTAATGTATAAAATTTAAAACGCTTTAACACAAATCAGGCTAAGATATCGATTTTCACATAACGTTTTATTATCTTTATACGAGATTTCCGTTTTAAGTGCCCCATTTGATATAATTATATGAGGTTTCCAAATTTCATGTTTTACGCCCATTCTCAATAAAATAAAGCATTTGAGGTTGAAAAATATTAAAAAATTGATGTTGTCATTGTGTCATTTTTTATCGCTGAAGTAAAAGTTTAGGGTAGTTTGCAAGTTAGCCAGAAATATTTTCAACAAGAAACTATAATATAACAGGATGGCATTTATTTCGGTAATGACACTGTATTTCCTCGGTAACGTAGATTTCAGATCTAATAATGTAACATATTGGCTGCATATAAATAACAAATGTCTGTGAGAAATATCAAAATCTGTAAATTCTCTATCTAGAGGGCTTTTCTAACCCAGGAAAATTCAAGGAAGTTGGGTACTTTGCTAATTTTCAGTTAATTTCTTCAAAGTTAAGTATTCGTAGAAAGCAAAAAGAGTCAATTTTGGAAATGATTATTTTATGTCTTAATTCAAGGGATATATATCATATAAAATATATGAGAGGTCGAATGCATATACAAAATGTTGTATTTAGTTTTTTTTTCAATTCATTCAACTTTCTACTTTCTTCATATTTGGAAATTTTATTGCTAAGTAGTTTTATATTTATCCCCATATAGCATGTCACCGTTGTCACGTATATTTCATATTATTCAAATACAATTAAAGGTTAAGCAAGCAATTTAATTTTTGTAAAAATTTATATTTATGGATAATTTTTAACATCATTATATATAGAATGGAATACGGCCAGTAAGATCTTTGCAGAAACGAATTAGTTGTTGCTGAGAACTTCAATATCTAATAATATATTTTTAACATTTCAACATATTATAAACATATCTTTCCTTTGCAAAAACACTTTTGTATCTTCTTACATCTAATACAAGGTAAACGTTACTAACAGGCATGCTAACTCCAACTTTATCTTTAATTTTCAAAAATTGTTCAATTTGGCTTATTTATGAACTTTATCACGGAATTGAAACTTACATGTAAAATCGAGTCTTTTTATTTATGTTTTTATATTTGCATTTGTAAACAATATAAAGTCTATTTGATAAAAGTAACGTATGTGGTTACTTTAACAAGTTAAACCTCAACCAAAGTTAACAAAATTTACTTACTAATGTCAAATTGAAGTTAATGTTGCTGTTATATTGTTCAATTTCCCTTTTGATAAAAAATCTTTAAAAAGTTGGTAACGTATGTTTCATTTTTACATGGTAAGTGGTTTGACAAATGATGCAAGAGCGTATAACCTGCCATATTTTGTGGTTAATATATCAGAGATTTTAAAAGCGAGTCTGAACCCGTACGTAATCATCTTAAATAGACTCATCCACCTTTCAATCGGAACATAAGTCGCATTTTCGGCTATATCCGTCAACCTTCTAGTAAGGCCCTCGAGTACAAGTGTAACATGAGTGTAAAGAATATCCTACGCTAAAACCTAAACATGTAAACAGATACAATGTATGGAGCTACGTATACAATGACTACAGATGGAAATTGAGATCGATAGTTCCAGCCAAATGACACCCAAACAAATCGTACAATATTTAATCATATAAAGCGCACACATTATGTCGGTATATGTTGACAGTGTTCATATTCTATTTTAATTGTTATCTGAATGATTAAATAAACAAAAGAAGAGCATATGTGTGACCGAGCATCGTAATAATTGATACATTTTTCTTCCGGCCGAAATACAGCAAAAAACAGTGTCGGTCACCCACGGTAAATACCGATGAGTCTAACATGACTTTTTGGGAATCAAAGCATTGAGCAGAAAAAAGTAAGCACAGCAACTTATACATAAAATTGGAGGACTAACTTGAAATATAGAGTAATCTTGAATGCAAACAAAAATATGATGAATTAACTTTACTTTGAAAATATTTGCTATAAAATATGTTTTTGGGTGATCGAAATAATTTTAAAAACAAAGATTCCTCCGCGTATTGAAGCACATTTTTTAAACAATGAGCCTTTTGTATTATATTTTCTATTCTAGTTCATCGATGATCAGACCAATCTAAAACATTATGAAACATTATAACACTCATTTAAATATTCGAACCGACTTCTAATATCAAACAATATATGAAATTCATTTGTAAAACAAGTGCGAATACGAAAACGCATGTGTCAAAACATTTAAACGAATAACTAAATAGTCATTTGTGTGTACCGTGGTCCGACCGAGTAACTTACCATAACTTCCGGTTATATTTATGTAAACAATAGGCCAATACTTTCGGAGATACATAACACAAATTATCAACAACAAAAAACTAAATATATATAACAATATAACTAAATAAGTGTATCCAATGTAACGTTGAAAAGTGATCCCCATAGAAAAATGACCCCCGGACATTATTTTTTTTAAAAAGTGACCCCCTTATAAATAAAATAATGACCCCCTTTTTATCTAGAAATATTTTCCTCCCCCCTCCCCCCCACCGTCACATAATCTTTAAAGTCAACATCATATTACAATTGGGTTACGTTGCTTGTTGCTGTTGTTGTTGTTGTTGTTGTGCCTGTTGCTGCTTCTGGTACTGCTGCTGCTACTGTCGCGATAACAGCTGACAAAACAACAGTAAAATTCAGAGGTCCCGCTAAAAATAAGCGAACATCTAATAAAAATGATCGACAAAATGGCATATAGTACTTCTCTAAACTTAAAAAGAACCGCGAACTTTCAAAACAATTTAACGTCCGTCCGTCATTTTAAAAGTAAAAAAAAAATCTAAGTTCAAGGGGAGATAAATCTTAAAATATTGGTGCTACTGTTTTGAACATTGTCACATAAGATGTGGTTGATAATAAGGAACATATATTTGAAGTATGAATTTGATCCCTTAAGAAATAAAGAAGTAACAGTAAAAAATATATTTTGTATTGACAATTTTAAGTTCAAGAATCTAACTTCCAAAACACCAAAAATGCCCAACACTGCCAATTGTGTTACGGTCTAGTGGGTCGGGGACTCTAAGTATGCTGTGTAGGAGCACATTTGCCTCGGAGCACATTTGTCTTACGTAAGACTGATGCGGTCGCATTTGTCCCACTTGAGACAAATGGGACCTCAAATGTCTACCCCAAAAAACTCATTTGTGTGACAAATGTGCTCCGATCAAGTTTTTTAAGGGACAAGAAAGCACATTTGTCTCATGTGGTTTTAAGGGACAAGAAAGCACATTTGTCTCATGTGGTTTTAAGGGACAAGAAAGCACATTTGTCTCATGTGGTTTTAAGGGACAAGTAAGCACTTTTGTCTCATGTCATTTTTTTTTATGAATTATTTGTCACATATTTCCCCACGGCAGAAATTACTTTTTAGAATCGAGGTTCGCCGTTTTACCTCAAGTTTAATCATCAATAGGTTTACTTATGCATTTTTTATGAAAACTTACAGTGAACTATTAATTATAACATTTTTAATTCAAGAAATTGATTGGCTTAATCTGAAGGCGTACACTGAAACATACTAAATCCCGTTCACGATGGTACAATGGTGACTGCGCGATGGCATGATGGTACGTTGATGAAAACGCGATGGTGCGAACGTGAAACAACCATTGTACGATGGTGAAACAACGATTGTACGATGGTGAAACAACGATTGTACGATGGTGAAACAAAGAAGGCTCGATGATGAAAACGTGATGGTACTACGGTGAAAGACGATGTTACGATGGTGAAAATACGATGGTACGATACGATGAAACTGCGAAGGCATGCTGATGAAAACGCGATATTATTTTAGCTATCGTGTCATCGCAGCATCGTGATTTTCACCATCGTGCCATCGTGTTTTAATCATCGCACCATCGTACAATCTCAATTTCACCTTTGTTCCATTGTGCATAGCTGTTCAGGGAGACAAAAATGTTACTTATGTCCAAACGGAACACCGTAATCGATTGATATTGAATGATACAATATCGTGACTCGTTTCGCATCTCGCCGAAATCTCGCGTCTCGCGAAATCTCGCGTCTCGCTTCGCATCCCGTTCGTCGACACGAGACAAGAAATTGATTTCAGGTCATATATCATTAAGTGGTATTCCCTTTATAGTCTACATAAAATCACTTAAAGGCCTATTATGCCTGAGAAATGCTTTTATCCTTATTCCTTAAAAGCTTTTTATTTTTGGTATACTTTTATAGCTCCAAAAAGTTACTCATTGGCTTATTACCTGAATCATTTTTCACCTGCTGCTGTTTTGCAGTTTGTAAAGTTGAAGTGATTTAGAATTTTGTATTAAAGTCAAAATACTACATTGTGTGCATTTTGCTACTTTTTTATGACGCATTATTTCACATCTATCGCGAATTTATTTTGGTTACAAGCATCTAACTTCCTCAGAAGTCATTATATGAATATAATAAATTCATACTTGCCCTATCTAAACTAGTAAAAATTTATTCATTTCTGAAATCTCTTGGTACGGTATACTTCGACATTGCGAGACATTGTTACAATATCGTGCATCGCTTCCAGTCTCATCGGAATGTCGCGTCTCGCCCGATTCTGAGTGGCCCGATATTCCATAATTATGGCATTACCTGCATTATTTTAGAAACTCATGCATGTTGTAAGTGCCTTTTAAATGGCGAATCTTAAAGCCGCACTTTTGTATGACGATTTTTATACATATATTTCTGATGAAAAAGTAATACGTGTGTAATTGTCTTCTTATTTTCTTCATAGATCATTTAAGGGCCTCCGTGGCCGAATGATTTCAAATAACCACTTGCTTCTAACCGCTGTAGGTTCGACACATACACGGGGTGTCGAACTATTCATGCGAGGATCCCGGTCAGGGTTCAAATGTGCAATACCTATGCGCCTGCGCACATAATAGCTGTCTCGTGCGCACGTAATAGTATCACGTGGCCACGGAAAAGCTATCGCGTGCGCACGTAATAAATGTCCCCTTTATGCTACCGTAGATACTACCTTGTTTTTGCTTAGAATATTTCTAGTGCCATAAATCATCTATAAAACTTTAAGCATTGAAAATAAACGTATCACAATTGATAACGATAAAAATTGACTTGCTGCATAAGTGTTTAGGTTCTGGATGCTGCACTTGTAGACATTTTCATTGTGACATGCAGAACAGGGATATTCTTTAAGTTAATATATGTCTCCTATGCAGAGGCAGGAATTTTTTGACTGACCGAAAGTGACCTTAAAACGGTATTATAAATACAGAAAACACAGATCAATGGCTGGTAGCCTGTATACAGATGAACATAATTATTACCTTTCAAGAATTTTATAAAAAAAAAATGTGAGACAAATGTGCTTCGAGTGTCCTTTCTATTGTGTGTCGAACACATCTGTCTCATTTCCAATTTGTCGCAAATATGAATGTTTAAGAACACATCGGTCACACTTCGTGAGACAAATGTGCTTCGAGACAAATGTGCTCCTACAATGCTGGATACCCGTTACCCTAACTGTATATTGGTTATCAGACTTTCAAGGTATTAATACAATCAGGTACAGATCTGATGTGATGTGTAGATCTCCAACTCATCTGATAGTAATCAGGCAACACAGTTATAAAATATTTATTCAACAAGTTAATATTTCTAATAACAATAATTGTTAAAAATCACGAATAATTTATACCAACAAACAGCTCTAATAATAACTCAAAACAGATCACGAAATCTCTTTAAAATAATTTAGTACCGCTACACCTTCAAAATAATATTTAGTACTGATGAACAAAAAAATCCGTGTTGCGTGTATCAGTTTTACTCCGCGGTGACAATAGATTACCAGATTTACTTCAATAAACAGTGTAGTAAAAATCTCTATCAGTTACTTAAATGTTATTTTGTAAAAGTTACATAAAATTCTTATATCAGTTGTATAAAAATATCTAAGCTATATATTTAACTCAACTAGATATAATTCTAGTATTTTAATAAACTTGACATGTTTATTACTTAAAGACATTTTCTACAGTTTTATGAATTTTTAATCCTTTCATAGAATTTTCTAAATTTTATGTATGATAAGTAAAATTTAATGGCGAATTCAAAAATAAAAAGAAAAATACATGTTGACGTGTTGGATTTCTTGAAAAATGGCAGTTTCCATGGTAACCGTATATCTCAAAACTGTCAAAATAGCCAAACTATGTTATAACAAATAGAAAATGTATAAGTTTGTCAATAGTAAAAATACAATTGTATTTCTTTGTATGTAAACTCCAATGTTGCATACTTGGATTGAGTTTGCCGATTTAACATTGTAAACATGCATTTCAACAAAATACATTTTGTTAAACGACAAAACATTAACTGATAGTAGCAATACCAAGTGTTCGAATACTCAAAACAGAAGTTACATTCTTTACAGTTAAGCTGCTACCTTACCACTTTCAAATTTTCAAGTCAACATCTGATAGAGATTTTGATACGACTAATTACTAATACAGACCAAATTCTGGCTGTTGTCTTTCCTAGTAGTACTATTCTATTAGTAACCTTAATTCTAGCGTATGACTTGACAAGAAAAAACTCGTACATATATTTTCCCATTTTTCCCATTTTGTTTTTCAATAAGTAAAATTTAAATGAGTCCAAATGTATGTATGTTGATTATCAATTTATGTATACCCTTGTTTATTTTATCTCTTAGAAAGCCATCACTTACAAAACTTAATGAATATTCTGTGTTGTATTTCATGTACATAAAAGTAGTTCTCTGTTTTTGATCATATAGACAGCAAATCTAGACAGCAAATCTAGGTAACAGCTAATGACAGCATGTATACACATATTTTAGAGGTGCTATTGATTCAGCACAATGCATAAAAAGACCTTAACCTACGCCAGCTTACATATATTTAACAATAAAAGGCTAAATCACATCCTATGACTCAAAATACCTCCCAATGCAGGTAAACAGAGTTGCCAGGATACACTGAATATTTATTTCAACATTAAAATGGGACAAATTCACAAGTTTTGGTTATACAACGGAATTATCGATAGTAAACTTTGCTTTGTTTCGTGGTTATACACTTGGTCAAAAATATGAGTTTTTCTACAATCCATCATAGTCCTTTAAAGAAAGAAGGCACAGGCTTATTGTTCAATTCTCTTTATTCGTGTTGCCAAAAGTGCCTTCCATGTATTGCATTCTAGTACTATTTGCTGAAGGAAAAAATAGATATGCTTGAGAGTATTGCCGTGGCTCACAAAACCCTATTATTGATACTAAGAAATGTGGTATGTGTTCCTATATATGGGAAACATTTCCTAATGTTATTTCACCAACTTTAGTTTTTGCATATTATTATGCTCATTATCAGTATATACGTTGTTACATTTTTACATTATATTTTAACCAATTTTGCATTACTTGAATATCCTGTTCTAGAAT